>NC_079190.1:441799403-442099871 GCF_029499605.1 Hyla sarda
CCCTCAAAGCATACATAAACCTCACCCCGAGCCGCATCCGCCAAACGCACCTCCTCCCCGCTCTTAACCAGAGCAGAAGCCGCTGCCACCGGCACAGGAGGTGCCACAGGAAACGCCACCGGTGCCCCCGCTACCAAAACACTCTCTCCCAGAGACCCCGGGACCCACTCGACGGACCCACTCGACCGACCGGCGACCCACTCGACGGCCCCGCTACCACCTCCACAGCACCCACACCCGACCATGCCGCAACGGGGGACCCAGCCCGCGACCCCTTCCCCTCTAACAAAAGCCTCACATCCCGCATCAAAGTCTGCAAACCCTCCAACAAACCCCCGCAACCCCCAAACCGGAGAAGGAGGTCGACTCACCCAAGCGCACCGGCGCAGAAGGCCTAGCAGATGCATCTCCAGCAGATCCCTGATGATCCCAATCAGCAGCAACCACCCGCGAAGAACTGGTGCCCGCAGCCCCGCGGCCCGCATCCGCAGCCGGCGGTACCCTCACACTGTGAATTGCAGGCCGCTGGCGAGGCTGACCAGTCCTCCTGGGAACAGCAGCAGCCTCCTCTTCCTCCCGGAACAAAGGTGTGCTCCCCGCTTCGCCATCGGCTCCAGACAACTCTGAGCCTGAATCCACCGCTGCAGCAGCACAAGGGGTGGGGCTTCGACCATGCCCCGCTGTCCACCAGGCCTCTCACAGCTATAATCCCCAGGAGACCGCCGCCCCACACCCGGACTGGGGAACGCGGTGCGGCATACAGTTGCGGCCCTCCGTTCCGAGGCGGTACCTACCGCACAGGCACCGCGGGCCCCACCTGTGACGAGCCCCACGGGCCTGAGGGACGACCACACTGGCTCCGGCCACATGCACAGCTCTCCCCCGACTTCCGTCACTGCTGGCAACAGCCTCATAGTCCTTTGCAGATTTCGCCGCTCGCCGCCGCCCTGCAGGATTCCTCCCTGCTTCCTCACCACTCGACCCTGGCACAGAGGGCTCCCATGGCGGTGGCGCGAGCGCGGGACTACCTCCGGGCTCAGCCTCTCCGGGGCCCGGGACCACCGCACACTGGACCGTGTAGCCCATGACTCATCAGAGGGCCCAGCAACCCTGGGGGCCCCGAACAGCTGAGCCTCCAGCCAGCCAAGTCCCCGGGACAGTGCCTTCTCACGCACCTGCCGCAAAATCTCCTCCAGATCAGACAACATTGCAGCAGCTCTGGGTGCACGTCCATCAACTTCTCCTGGCAACGCTGCACTGACCACCATGCTCCACTTCCTGTCTAGGTAAGCCCTCCCCTTAACAGCCTCCCTCTTCCTGTTAACCCCTACCTGACCCCTCTATTAACCCCGACCTGACCGCTGTCAATCCTCCCCCTGTCATGTGCCCCTCCGCTCCCATGCTGTCAGCTCCAGAGCTGCTTGAAAGCCGCTATCTGTCCCGCTTCATTTCACAAAGTCTTTTGTATAATTTGAAGGGTTTGCTAGTGGTATAAATTAATCTAGCTTTCAATAATGCTAAATAAAAAGTGCAGGAGACAGGTGTCCCCATGGCAGTCATTGCACTGTTGATACCAGGTTCGGTTGAATTGGAAAAAAAAAAATTTGAGGACAAAATTGAGGGCTTGCGTCATAATATCATTACAAAATTCTGACTTTGTGGTGTCCCTGTGCAGAACACACCTGTCTTCCTGACCTGTCAGGTGGATGTCACCTAGCGTGTCTGCTCCAGGCTCACTGCTCAGGTTTAAATGTATAATATATTGTAATGTACTGTCAATGCACTATTATGCTTTATTGTGCTCTTAAGGGTTAACCTGTCTGTGCAGGAGGATGCTTAGGAGATCACATGACTGCTTCAGGGCTTCTGCCCTGCACCCCCAAGCCTGGCTAGACGGGGAGGAGCTAGTTAGTTCAGTGGAGAGAGGAGAGTGGAGGTCACCTTCAGACCTCTACCGTGGATCTGTACCTCATCACATGATGACAGACCTAAGGAACCTAGTTGCTGCACTAATCTATTCCTGAGCAACAACACCCTTCACAGGATCCCGCAGACCAGGTCGCCCAGCAAGTCAAAACCAAGTCTGCAGTGGGGAGAAGAGCCAAGTTTCAGTAACTCTGCATCTGTGGTCGATATTGCCTTAGGGCTTGGCCCAGGAGGCTACTATCCTTGGATTGTGGAGGTTAATACTACCCTGGCGTCACAAATTCAGTCATTACACCCTGTAATTTACTACACGCCACCCCAGTTGGCCACCACAACTTATTTGCTACTTTCAAGAATTAACGTACAGCATACACTCTCATATTGTGTGGGATTCTGGTGTATAAGGTCTCAATGTCCCCTAAGCTCAGATCGACATTCGCGTCAATATTGCTATCTTGTAGACTGGTCAGGAAATCATCTGTGTCTCTCAGGTAAGAAGGGATATCAGTAAGAAGGGGTCACGGCAGTCAACGTTTTGAACAAATACTCCGCCACCCGAGATTATGGTGCGACCACGGAGATCTGATAAAGATTTATGAATCTTTGGGAGATGGTATCATTTATCTTTTTTTTTTTTTAATAAAACATGTCCTTCTACCGGTTGCCTCAAGAATGTTCAGACTAGAAACAACTTTTAGTTACCCAAAGATATATGTGGCTAGTATATGAGTAGGAGGTGAGAGCAATAATGAAAATATCACATAATTGTGCAGGTGTGTATAAGGACAAATGTCAATATCAAAATGGCTTGGGCTAAAACAGAATCACAAATGCGAATAAAGATGCATCCACAAATAGGATGTACCCAAGGCACAGGAATGCCACCCCTAGGAATGCCACTAAGACAAGTAGGAGTCACAGAAGGAACCTGTGACTACAACAATAGCCATGATTCTAATAGTACAAATGAACAAAAAGGACACAAGCATTACTGCAGTATACCTACAAGATACATGACCAATGCACCCTATTGGAAACACCTCTCAGCTCCAATCCCAAACGCGTTTTCGCTAAGCAGCTTCGTCCTTCTGTGACTCCTAATTGTCTTTACCCCATTAGTATAGGGGTGGCATTTCTGTGCCTTAAGATTCAGATATATGAAAAGGAAAACAGAAGAAAAAGCGCACTAATGTGCCATGATTGTTATGTAAAAAATAGGTGAACAGAGTTTTGGTATGCTCACCTGGGGGTGTTGTGTTACAGACACAACACCATAGTAGACTTTGATCCCAGATCCCTGGGAAACACGTAGTAGTGGAAGGGCTGCTGGCACCTGGTCGTCTCGGGAGCTGGTCCTGGACGTCCAGTTAGTAGAGAAGGAAGGTGGGATCTATGATCCGTAAAATTGCGGTGCTGGGAAGCGCTCCTTTCCAAAGTAGCAGTGTAGAATTGACATCCACAAAGTCGGGAATTTGATAGAGCAAAAAGGTATTTATTCATGCAGGTAGTTACAGGGGATAACGCGTTTCGAGGGGCGGAGACCCCCTCTTCGTCAGATCCAATGCTGGTCAGGGATAGGCTCCCTTCTTATTTATACAGAAAAGCCCGCGAAATTACTACAACGGGTCATATTGCAGACATTTCATATACATCACAATACAATTCTATTGCGTTTTTTATTACACATATCGGAAGTCAATTAAAAGGATACCTGTCAGAAATCTTACTACAGAAAAGAGAAGAAGAAACACTTATTTGTTTTTTAGACTCCCACCTGGGACTATGACCGCACTTAGTGGTCTGGTGATATAGTTTCTGGGAAAGTAAAAAAACGCAGCAGGCATCAGCTGGCCACGCGGAAGATGGGAGACTCGTCCTGTTTGTAAATTCACCCCGGGCTGACAACAGATTGTTGCGCTGGCAGGTTGCTGTTAGACATAGAGGGGGCCGTGTAATCTGGTTATTTGCAGTCCACGACAGGTCCAAAGTAAAATTCAAATTAAAAACAACAAAATTAAAAAACTTATTTGGCTGCATGTTTTTTCAGTCTCAAAAAGATCTATATATATATATCTTTAAGCTCAGGTGGAGTTTCGGGTGGCTCACAATAGTGGGCTAGTCCGGGCTAGTGGTGGGGAGACTCAGTGGTCGCATATTATGATCACTGGGAGGGGTACAGCAGATGTTGGCAAGCGGTGGGTGAGCACGAATACCCCTCTCATTCGAAAATTAACTTCGAGTAGACATCAAATTTGGAAGAACCACCTTAAGGGAATAGATGTTATATTTGTTTGGAAATAAGGTGTGTTTTTAATTCAACCGTATTTCGGTCTATAGGATTTCCATAATTGTAGTTCGTGGTGCATTTCAGATATTGCGTATTTGTCGCAAAATTATATCAGTATCCATGGTGGTGTTATTAAATCCACTTGTATTCAGATGCCGTGTTATCCCAGCGCTGAAAGAGGTGTGTGTAAGGGCCATGTTTGACAGAGTGCATAACAATTATGTTCCTCTGGACATGGCTATATTCAGCTAAAGGGCGCCTCTTCAGTATATTAATTTTACTGCCTCATTCAAGCCATGGGGTTGTAGTGATTCTAGCCTGTACATCCAAAACATTTCCCTTTTTGCTAGGGCTTCTGATCGGTTGGTGGTATGACTGGGAATAAAATCAATGGGAGTAATCGAGAAGGAGTTCTCAACATCTCTATGTTTCAGAGTAATGTGACGTGACAAGCTGTGCTTCATGTAACCTTTTCTGATGTTATCTCTGTGTTGGTTGGTCCTTAGGTGCAGTTTCTGTGACGTGCGACCAACATATTGCAGCCCGCAACAACAGTTAATTAGATAGATCGCAAATTGGGACTGACAAGTGAGGTGAAATCGTATATTACATTTTTCTCTTGTATGGAAGCTTGAGAAAGAAGTGTCACGGTCAGTTATTGTTTTACAGCACAGACATCTTTTGTTATTGCATCTGAATGCCCCATTTTTCAGTGTAGTTTCCATGGTGTTCGACGCTTTTTTCTTTTGTTTCTTTAGGCGGCTAGGAGCGAACAACAACAACGAAAAAATGAAGCGAAACTCCTAAAGAAACCTAATATGGACACCACAAAAGGATCAAACCATCAAAATCTTTAATCTCTCAGACTATATTCTTAATCAAGGTGAATTATCCCTGTTGCAAAAAGGTCTTTCCTTCTGCCCCAAATACCATCCAAAAAAATTTGATTTATTTCTTGATTTACATAGCTTCACTAGAAAACTGACTCTACAACGCCATTTTTCATTACCTAACAACACTTCAATAAAACTACTGAACCTGAGACAACAGAAGCAATAGGGGTACACCCCACAATCAGGAACAAATCCAGATTCTACCCTGTGGAGAGCCAGGGACACCTATTAAAGGCCTTTCATGACTCTGTAGCTGAGGAATTCAAATCCCTCTCTGACAAATTTCCCTCCCACTCAAAAGAGGGATATCTTTCCAAGAACGAACAAGCATCACTGGAAGCTTTACAGGACAATACAAACATTGTAATTCACCCCGCCGATAAGGGCGGAGGGGTTGTAATTCAGAACTATAATGATTATAAGGCTGGGTTCACACTACGTTTTCTCCCATACGGGAGCGCATACGGCAGGAGGGAGCTAAAAGCTCGCGCTCCCGTATGTTACCGTATGCGCTCCCGTATGTCATTCATTTCAATGAGCCGACCGGAGTGAAACGTTCGGTCCGGTCGGCTCATTTTTGCGCCGTATGCGCTTTTACAACCGGACCTAAAACCGTGGTCAACCACGGTTTTAGGTCCGGTTGTAAAAGCGCATACGGCGCAAAAATGAGCCGACCGGACCGAACGTTTCACTCCGGTCGGCTCATTGAAATGAATGACATACGGGAGCGCATACGGTTACATACGGGAGCGCGAGCTTTTAGCTCCCTCCTGCCGTATGCGCTCCCGTATGGGAGAAAACGTAGTGTGAACCCAGCCTAACACCGAAGCCTGGAAAATACTAGGGGATATCTCATATTATCAGCGAACAAGTAACGATCCCCTACCGGATCTAAAAACCAAATATCTACCCTTCTAGAGGAGGGTTTGAAGCAACAAGTACTCACAAAAAAAGAGAAGAATTTCTTATGGATACCCAATCCGAAAATGGCATTTTACTATCATTTACCTAAAATCCATAAAGACCAGACACACCCACCCGGAAGACCCATTATATCCGGTATAAGCAGTATAACTAGCAATATTTCACAATACCTCGACCTAGTACTTCAACCATACGTCCGAAACCTACCAAGCTATCTTAAAAACTCGGACGATTTAATGACCACTCTGAAAGACAATAAAATGGAGGAAAAAAGCGGAGGTAGCGCCGGGTGCGGTGTAGGTCGTTATCCGGTATAGGTGGGTACTCAGGTGGGGGTAGCGTGTTCCTTGCCGGTGATGGTAGCTTGGTATGCAGACCAGCAGTTTGAGGACGGAGCTCAGAGGAGAGTCCGTAGAATAATGCAGAGGTATTGGAAGAAAAAAGCTGCGTTGGTGCTCCCAAGGAAGTAACCCAAATCGTGGGTATTGATGCAAAATAATTTATTCTTACAGCATAAGAAATCAAAGAAAATAATAAATATAAAGCAAGATGCGTTTCGGTAAATAACATCTCAATTTCGTTGGTGGCCGCTCCTCGAAGCGCTGGGTGGACATTGAAATTACTGGAGCTGGTCTGGAGACATCCTCAGTGCCTTGGCTGCCTCGAGAGGCAGTTTCGAGGAGAAAGGGGAACTTGCTACCGTGGGTATCTAGAGAGCTGATCACTACCATTCAGCGTTACCTCCCTAAGACACGGCTCTTTGTTCCTGATGGCCCTATGACACAACTCCTGGGAAACCCCTGTTTCCCTCCGGGCTCTTGGAGTCTTCATTCCTTGGGATCACAGAGCCCCCCTCCCTACCGATACGTGGGTTTCTAGATGGTACGGTGCCCCTTCCTTATGATGTTTTAGTTCCCGAGGCTCAGCGTACCCCGGCTAGACACATGAATTACCTTCAGCTTCAACACTTTGTCCGGACAGAACACATGACTCTAAACTTGGGCAGACCCTTACACCCTTTTGAGAAGCGCTTCACTTCTTCTTCCCAGACCCCCAGGGCAGTGTCCCAAATCTATGGTCTCTTCTTCGAAGAGAAAGCTCAGAATCCGCCGTCCTACGTTGCAGCCTGAGAGACAGAACTGCAGACTTCCTTTGCGGCAACCGACCGGTCTTTTGCATTCACTAAGTGCCATAAGTTCTCGATCTCATGTAAGGCCCAGTAAACCAACTTTAAGCTTCTGTACCGTTGGTATAGGGTACCCGTGACTCTCCATAGAATGTTTCCCTCAGTGTCTCCCCTATGCTGGCGATGCGGTGGAGAGAGGGGTACGATGTCCCATATATGGTGGTCATGCCCCATGCTTGCCTCTTTCTGGACGGTGGTGCTGTCCCGAATGGAGACCGTCATGGGGATAAAATACCCTAATGATCCTAAAGTATTACTCCTGACAATCCTCCCCACCTCTTCTAGGACTCCCTCCAGGATCCTAGCCCATTTCATGCTAATGGCGGCCCGTACGGTGATCCCCAGGTGCTGGAAGTTCATCCATGCCCCAACTGTGACTGACGGGTACACGGAATTACTGTTCCTCTGTCGTATGGAGGAATTGATGGCAGACTCCTCAGGTCGCTCAGAGAAGTTTGTGATGATATGGAGCCCATGGCTCGCCTTCCTGTAAACTCCCCTCTATAGAGATCATTGACACCTAACTTTGCCCAACACTACCGCCCTTATGACATTCCTTGACCGACTTCCCCTACCCCCCCCCCCCACCTCCCCCCTCCCTGGCCAGGTGTCCAGTGGCTGTGCTTGCAGTTCGGGTGGGCGAGTGCTGACGGCTGGTGTTCACGGAGAGGTCATCCGCGTCGACCGGGAGACCGCAGGTCTGTATCCCTCCCTCTCTCTCTCTCCCCACTCCTTCTCTCATCCTTTTCCCTCCCCTTCTTTGTTTCCCTTCCCCTCTTGCTACTCTCGCATCTACATTTCTTATATCTATTTCTGATGTTTTGTTTTCTTCTATGACTATGGAGTATTTTGTTCACCAGGCACATTATCTCATACTTATTTTGCTCTGTCGCTGTTATGTGAGGTAGAAATGATTACATCCCTATTCTATCTTGATGGGCATTACCCTGTTCACACTCATGTATGGAACTATGATGTACAGTGCTTGATACTCTTAGTCCGGAATGTTTCTCTTTTTATGTTTAATAAAACATTGTTTGAATATTAAAAAAAATTTGCAATACATTTACTTTGATGGGATTCTGCTGTTCCATTCACAGAGCGGAAATTCCACTTTCCGCATTCTGCAAAAATATAAGACCAGATTTATATTTTTAATTCTGTGTTCTGAGAATTCCGGTAGAATTTCGCAATTCTATTCAGCAAGCTGTGGAAACAACTGTAACTCATATGTACCGGAGGATCTCTGGGGACAACTTGGCCTACCCTAAATCTTTGGTTACGTCCTACAAGTGCTGTCCATCATTGGAGGCCGCCTTCTGCTTGTATATGACCATATGTGGATGCTGGGACATAGGCAACAATAGGCAGGAGCTGTCCCATTTAGATAAAAAGGTCATTTTACAGGGAGGGGGAGGCTGAGCTCTGAGCTTCAGCTAATGTGAAGATCCTGTCTTATCTATACACTGGTGTCACCATTGACTAAAATTCTTTACTAACCACTTTTCAGCAGCCTCCTATCATCACTGACAGAACAGGAAATCTCAGCATAGATCAGGAAAAAAATCAGCAAAATCAGGAAAAAAAAATAGCAAAATCAGGAAAAAAAAATCACAAAAATGTCTTAAAAATATGTGAAACATTAAGAGGAGATTCATGAAAAGCCATGTAGAGGAAAAGTTGACCAGTTGCCTATAGCAACCAATCAGACTGCTTTTTTTATTTTTATTTTTTCATTTTTAAAAAGGCCTCTGAAAAATCAAAGAAGCGATCTGATTGGTTGCTATGGGTAACTGGTCATTTTTTCCTCTGCACACCTTTTTGATGAATCTTCCCTCCAAAAGTTTGAAACATTAGGTCATTTTCTGATAACACATTCCTTTTAAGCAAACCATGCACATTAATATTGGCCAAAACTGCTCCATGGAATCAACCAACCATTTAATTATATAGAGGCCTACCGGCATTTCCCTCAACAGGAGACATAGAGGTAGAGAAGAATTGGGCATACTGGATTTACACATACAGAATTCTTTTGTACTCTGGCAGTGGCTTTCTCCCTGGCCCTGTTCAGATTAGATGCACAAGCATGGGCAAGTTAGGCGTGCATACAGTCGGTACTCCCCTGGTTTGAAGGAATTTTTTCATGGTATGTTTTAACCTCTGTGCTGTAAACTGGTAGGGTGGCGTTCCCTTCCACGTGTAGACAGTAGACAATAGAAAGCGTCCAGCACCAAGAAGGCAGGTAAAATCATGCTTTATTGGAGGTATAAAAATAACAAACAGCATACATGGAGCGCAGTCCCTACGCGTTTCGGGCTGGTGTGCCCTTAGTCATGGCATAAAACATACCAACACTGTGACCTTTTTATAGCAAAAGACATTGTGGTCACATGATTGTAACTGCAGTGTGTTGGATCATCTAAAAAATACAGCATGGAATAAATCATAGGATTTGAGAAACGTTCTACATTAACATAAATGGTCTCTAATTTATTAGTATAAGAATACATACAAACACCAAGTTAAAAAAAAGAGCCGGACACGGACAGTCACAATGTGGTTAATCATACTAATGAGGGCATTATTAATGATGATACACATGTATGTATTGATTTTGTTGATCAAAAAAATATACTTACACTAAGAGCATTGAATATTGAATCGTCTACATTTTGTGATGAGGGACAGGGTGTTACTACATCTAATAGGGATTTTTATCCCATAGCATCCCGCCCTCCTGCCTTGGACAGATTTCAGGAACTAGTTGAACAGGATCTAGTAAAACTACAGGAAGAGGGGGGAAAAGCAAAAAATGCCCATGGTTCCAATCTGTCCAAAGCAGAAAAATTTGCAGTACAAGAGTAAAAAAATAACAAAAATTTTATTATTCATGTTTCAGACAAGGGTGGATGTATTGTCGTTCTGGATGTGGGTTTGTACGAGAAACTGAATATGGATATGCTCTCGGATCAATCCACATACAGACGACTCCAAGGGGATCCTACCAGAAATTGCCAGGTTGCTTTAAACAGATTGCTGAAGGAGGGACTCCAAATGGGGATCCTCGACAATAAAATTAAGGAATATTTGATGGTTAGGGACCCGGTCACCCCAGTCTTCCACTCTCTCCGAAAGGTCCATAAAGGTGTTTTTCCACCTCCCCTCCACCCTATTGTGGCAGGTATTGGATCTCTTGGGGAGAGACTGGGAGACTGGGTTGACAGTTATTTACAGCCCCTTACAAAAATTACACCCAGCTACATTAAGGACACAAAACATGTCCTACATGTGATGGATGGTATAAAATGGGATTCCACTTATGCGTGGGCTACATGCGATGTGGTTTCCCTTTATCCATCCATCCCCTGGGCAGAGGGTTTAAGAGCATTGGCAAAACACATGGATACATACAGTCGGTACTCCCCTGGTTTGAAGGAATTTATTTTAATGGCCACAGAATTTCTGTTAAAAAACAATTATTTTATGTTTAATGACCAGTATTTTCTTCAAACCAGGGACGCCTCAATGGGGGCAAAATATTCCCCGTCTTTTGCCAACATCTGCATGAGTCAGTGGGAGGAGGAGGTGATTTTTTCAAGTAATAATCCATATCAACAACAGATCAAATGGATGGAGAGATTTATAGACGATCTCATTTTTGTGTGGAGAGGATCTGAACTAGAGTTTAAGGACTTTGTCCAATATATCAATCAGAACTATCTAAATCTTTCCTTTACCTCCACTTTTTCACGGGGAAGCATCTCCTTTTTGGATGTATGCTTCTCTGTGGAAAATAATGAGATTGTCATAGCTCTCTATAGAAAAGAGAATGCAGGAAATGCAATTCTACAGGCAACATCTTGTCACCCGCAACATGTCCTCCGTAACATTCCCTATGGGGAATGGTGCAGGTTAAGATGCAATTGCAGCAAGCAGGAAACATTCATTCGGGAATCAGATTTACTTTTTGATAGACTGTGCGATAGAGAGTACCGTCCAGAGACACTCAATAAGGCGAGAATCAGAGCAGCCAGTTTAAATAGACAGGACCTTATAGTACACAGTACAAGGAATAGGAAACAACATATAAAAGAGGATAGTGCCCATCCCCCCTATTTTATTACACAGTATAGCAAACAATTCCATAAGATTAGAGTGACTATTGTGACAATATGTCTTGTCTTCAATAAACGCAAGTTTTCATCTGAACTCCTGGTGCCGGACATTGCATTCTTACCCGGATTGTATCAGTGAAGCCGGGGCGGTGCCGGCGGGTCCGCGGCACAGGTGTGCTCAGAAGGAGGGAGTGAGCTGACTTCAATCTAATCTAATTCCATAAGATTGGTAATATCATCAAAAAGAATCTACCTATACTACATCAGGATACTGTCTTGCATAACTTGTTACAAGATTACTTTAAAATGGTATCCAAGAAAGGTCCATCATTGGGATCCATTCTTTCCCCCAGCATATTTCAAAATAGTGATAAAAAACACACTGACATAAATTGGTTGCCACATGACGCTACGGGATAAAAATCCCTATTAGATGTAGTAACACCCTGTCCCTCATCACAAAATGTAGACGATTCAATACTCAATGCTCTTAGTGTAAGTACATTTTTTTGATCAACAAAACCAATACATACATTTGTATCATCATTAATAATGCCCTCATTAGTATGATTAACCACATTGTGATTGTCCGTGTCCGGCTCTTTTTTTTGAACTTGGTGTTTGTATGTATTCTTATACTAATATATTAGAGACCATTTATGTTAATGTAGAACGTTTCTCAAATCCTGTAATTTATTCCATGCTGTATTTTTTAGATGATCCAACACACTGCAGTTACGATCATGTGACCACAATGTCTTTTTCTATAAAAAGGTCACAGTGTTGTTATGCTTTATGCCATGACTAAGGGCACACCAGCCCGAAATGCGTAGGCACTGCGCTCCATGTATGCTGTTTGTTATTTTTGTACCTCCAATAAAGCACGATTTTACCTGCCTTCTTGTTGCTGAACGCTTTCTATTGTCACATGTGTCTAGACAGCTTAAGACTAAATGTTATAGAGAGCTGTATAAAAATCTAGGAGGCTTGAGAGAGCTTCTTAACATGTATAGAGAACTTTAAATGTACAGAGAGTTCTAAATGTCTAGTGAGATAATGCTAGTCCCAAGAATGTGTCAGGATGGATATATGTATAATAATTTCATCTTAAGCCTTCGTCCTAGTTCCTCTGCCATAGGGGATAGGCGTCGGGGTCGACTTGTTTTAAGTAAGGGAGTTTTTGGTGTCCTGGTACCATATTACATACAGTACCTTGGTAGGGGTCCCCAAAGTCAGAGTTCCTAGGAACTGTGGGGTCCTCAGATCTAGTCTTCCCCTAGTCTAGATAACTAATATATTGCATAATTAAATGTAAATAAATGTATATAGAAAGTGTACTTACCTTGCGCCAGCGTCCCAGGACCTGCGGGTCACGTGACGAGGTTTAGACTCTATGGTTAATGCAAAGGACCTTTGGAGGTTCATAGGCCATATGATACCCAAAATGCTTTGTGAGGCTGATTGACAGATGGCGTGGACCGATCCTGAAGCGGCCAGCCCCTGCCCATATAAGGGAGCTGCGGCCATTATTCTCTCTCTTGTTTCTGCGCTGCCAAGCAAGCAGCATCATTGCTCTTGGGTTGCTGTCACTGAATGAGGTAGGACCTCCGCAACTTACAACGACAATTACCAGGCCAAAGCCTTGCGGCCTCGGCTGAATTACACAGTGATTTCTTATAAATTCTCCGTAATTACTGGCAAGGACCCTGGACCTAAACTTAACCCCATATCCAGCGGATCTGCGCATACTAAATTCCTTCAAGCTAAAGAACTTACTTAAAGTCCCATCCAACGGTCAATCTCAGCCAAGCTATTCATAGACTCTGTTAGGCTGGGTTCACACCACGTTTTCTTAAATCCGGTTCCCGTATACGGTTGGGAGGAGGGGGGGCGGGGCTTAATCGCGGCGCCCGCACTCAGCCGTATTCGGGAACCGTATTTAATGTATGTCTATGAGCCGACCGGAGAGAACCACAGCCTCCGGTCGGCTTAGTTTTCGGCCGTATGCGGTTTCCCGACTGCAGGCAACAACGTGGTCGGCTCATAGACATACATTAAATACGGTTCCCGAATACGGCTGAGTGCGGGCACCGCGATTAAGCCCCGCCCCCTCCTCCCAGCCGTATACGGGAGCCGTATTTAACAAAACTTGGTGTGAACCCAGCCTTACAAAGACTGTTTGTATGTTCGCATGTTACAGAAAATCTTCAGTAAAAGTTGATGCAAGTTTTCAGCGAAGCTCTGGTTGTGGACAATTCTTTGTTCTGCAAACACCTATCGTCCTTGGGCAGGGTGGCGATAGGCCAAATCACGCAGCAATTAACCCTCACCCTGGCGTCATGACTGATAAGGGTTAATAGAACCCTTTATAATCTGCAGAGCAACATCCTGACCACCACATCCACAAGGCAACCACCACAACTACTATAAACCCTCCGTACCTCTCCTCATCACTACTATAACCCCCCCTACACCTCTCCTCATCACTACTATAACCCCCCCTGCACCTCTCCTCATCACTACTATAACCCCCCCTGCACCTCTCCTCATCACTACTATAACCCCCCCTGCACCTCTCCTCATCACTACTTTAACCCACCCTGCACCTCTCCTCATCATTACTATAACCCCCTCACACCTCTCCTCATCACTACTATAACCCCCACCTGCACCTCTCCTCATCACTACTATAACCCCTCCGCACCTCTCCTCATCACTACTATAACCTCCCCCCCCCCCCCCCGCACCTCTCCTCATCACTACTAGAGATGTCGCAAAACTTAGCACGTTCGCATTCGCATCGCCCGGCGAACATATGTGAAGTTCGATTCGCCCCCTATACTTTAACATTGCGGTAAACTTTGACCCTGTGAGTCAGAGTCAGCAGCCACATTACAGCCAATCAGCAGCAGTCCCTCCCTTCCAGACCCTCCTACCTCCTGCACGGATGCCATTTTACCTTCATTTGGCATGCTGCAGGCTTAGAAAGTGGAGAGACAGAGAAGCTGCTCCTGCTGTATAGGGAAAGCGATAGCTAGGTTGCTGCTAGGTGTTGTATTCAGGGTCCACTTTACTCCTAAAGCACTAGTCTAATATCTGCTTTAAGGACAGCACCCAAAAAAGCCGTTTTAGGGCTCAAATATCAGTCCGTGTGTCTTGCAACAGCTGGAGGCACCCTGGTTGGGAGGGAACCACTGGTTAAAAGGGGTACTCCGGTGTAAAACTTAAGTTCCTTCAAGCAACTAACTACAGTATTAAAAGGGCTAAAAGTTCAGTCCATGTGTCTTGCAACTGCTGGAGGCACCCTGGTTGAGGACCTCTGCTTAAAAGGGGAACTCCGATGGCAACCTTTTTTGCTCATTGTCACACTAGTGCAAATCACATTTGGTTTGACAGCTGTTCAAATAAAATAAAATAAAAATCTTTTTTGGCTGTGAAATGAAACCAGTGCTGCCTAAAGGGGGGCTCTAACTATGTGCTGCCTAATATATGGGAATCTATGTGCTGCCTAAAGGGGGATCTAAATATGTGCTGCCTAAAGGGGGCTCTATGTGCTGCCTAAAGGGAGGCTCTAACTATGTGCTGCCTAATATGTGGGAATCTATGTGCTGCCTAAAGGGGGCTCTATGTGCTGCCTAAAGGGAGGCTCTAACTATGTGCTGCTTAATATGGGGAATCTATGTGCTGCCTAAAGGGGGGCTCTAACTATGTGCTGCCTAACATGGGGGAATCTATGTGCTGCCTAAAGGGGGGATCTAACTATGTGCTGCTTAATATGGGGGAAATCTATGTGCTGCCTAAAGGTGGTCTCTACGTGCTGCCTAAAGGGGGGCTCTAACTATGTGCTGCCTAACATGGGGGAATCTATGTGCTGCCTAAAGGGGGGATCTAACTATGTGATGCCTAAAGGGGGATCTATGTGCTGCTCTATGTGCTGCCTAAAGGGAGGCTCTTCCTATGTGCTGCCTAAGGGGGAGCTCTAACTATGTGCTGCCTAATATGGGGGAATCTATTTGCTGCCTAAAGGGGGGGATCTAACTATGTGATGCCCAAAGGGGGGATCTAACTATGTGATGCCCAAAGGGGGGCTCTATGTGCTGACTAAAAGGGGCTAAAGCATGTTATTCCAAATCATTTAGGAATAATAGGTGATTTCTGCCCTTTATGGATTAAAACCAGACTCTGCATCGACTATGTAATTTCCCATGGGAGTTTTTCCATGGATCCCCCTCCAGCACGACACAGTCCAGGTGTTAGTCCCCTTGAAATAACTTTTATTGTGGCCAGAAAGAGTCCCTGTGGGTTTAAAAATTCGCCTGCCCATTGAAGTCAATGGCGGTTCGCCCGGTTCGCGAACATTTGCGGAAGTTCGCGCTCGCCGTTCGCAAACCGAAAATGTTGTTTGTGACATCACTAATCACTACTATAACCCCCCCTGCACCTCTCCTAATAACTACTATAACCCCCCCTGCACCTCTCCTCATCACTACTATAACCCCCCTGCACCTCTCCTCATCACTACTATAACCCCCCCACACCTCTCCTCATCACTACTATAACCCCCCCTCCACCTCTCCTCATCACTACTATAACCCCCCCTGCACCTCTCCTCATCACTACAATAACCCCTTCCCACCTCTCCTCATCACTACTATAACCCCTCCCCACCTCTCCTCATCACTACTATAACCCCCCCTGCACCTCTCCTCATCACTACTATAACCCCCCCGCACCTCTCCTCAACACTACTATAACCCCCCTGCACCTCTCCTCATCACTACTATAACCCCCCCTGCACCTCTCCTAATCATTACTATAACCCCCCCCGCACCTCTCCTCATCACTACTATAACCCTTCACCACCTCTCCTCATCACTACTATAACCCCCCCTGCACCTCTCCTCATCACTACTATAACCCCCCTGCACCTCTCCTCATCACTACTATAACCCCCCCCGCACCTCTCCTCATCACTACTATAACCCCCCCGCACCTCTCCTCATCACTACTATAACCCCCACTGCACCTCTCCTCATCACTACTATAACCCCCCCGCACCTCTCCTCATCACTACTATAACCCCCCCCCCGCACCTCTCCTCATCACTACTATAACCCCCCCTGCACCTCTCCTCATCACTACTATAACCCCCCCTGCACCTCTCCTCATCACTACTATAACCCCCCGCACCTCTACTCATCACTACTATAACCCCAACGCACCTCTCCTCATTACAACTATAACCCCCCCTGCACCTCTCCTCATCACTACTATATCCCCCCCGCACCTCTCCTCATCACTACTATAACGCCCCCTGCACCTCTCCTCATCACTACTACAACCCCCCCTACACCTCTCCTCATCAGTACTATAACCCCCCTGCACCTCTCCTCATCACTACTATAACCCCCCGCACCTCTCCTCATCACTACTATAACCCCCCGCACCTCTCCTCATCACTACTATAACCCCCCCTGCAGCTCTCCTCATCACTACTATAACCCCCCGCACCTCTCCTCATCACTACTATAACCCCTTCTGCACCTCTCCTCATCACTACTATAACCCCCCCCGCACCTCTCCTTATCACTACTATAACCCCCCCCTGCACCTCTCCTCATCACTACTATAACCTCCCCGCACCTCTCCTCATCCCTACTATAACCCCCCACATCTCTCCTCATCACTACTATAACCCCCCTGCACCTCTCCTCATCACTACTATAACCCCCCCCCACACCTCTCCTCATCCCTACTATAACCCCCTGCATCTCTCCTCATCACTACTATAACCCCCTGCACCTCTCCTCATCACTACTATAACCCCTCCAGCACCTCTCATCATCACTACTATAACCCCTCGCACCTCTCCTCATCACTACTATAACCCCCCCCGCACCTCTCATCACTACTACAACCCCCCCCACACCTCTCCTCATCACTACTATAACCTCCCCGCACCTCTCCTCATCCCTACTATAACCCCCGGCATCTCTCCTTATGACTACTATAACCCCCCTGCACCTCTCCTCATCACTACTATAACCCCCCGCACCTCTCCTGATCACTATTATAACCCCCTTGCACCTCTCCTGATCACTAATATAACCCCCTGCACCTCTCCTGATCACTACTATAATCCCCCCCGCACCTCTCCTAATCACTACTATAACCCCCCGCACCTCTCCTCATCACTACTATAATACCTCCTGCACCTCTCCTCATCACTACTATAACCCCCCTGCACCTCTCCTCATCACTACTATAACCCCCCCGCACCTCTCCTCATCACTACTATAACCCCTCCTGCACCTCTCCTCATCACTACTATAACCCCCCCCCCCTGCACCTCTCCTCATCACTACTATAACCCCCCTGCACCTCTCCTCATCACTACTATAACCCCCTTGCACCTCTCCTCATCACTACTATAACCTCCCGCATCTCTCTTCATCACTACTATAACCCCCCCGCACCTCTCCTCATCACTACTATAACCCCCCCACACCTCTCCTCATCACTACTATAACCTCCCCGCACCTCTCCTCATCACTACTATAACCCCCCGCACCTCTCCTGATCACTAATATAACCCCCTTGCACCTCTCCTGATCACTAATATAACTCCCTGCACCTCTCCTCATCACTACTATAATCCCCCCGCACCTCTCCTCATCACTACTATTACCCCTGCACCTCTCCTCATCACTACTATAACCCCTCCTGCACCTCTCCTCATCACTACTATAACCCCCCTGCACCTCTCCTCATCACTACTTTAACCCCCCCGCACCTCTCCTCATCACTACTATAACCCCCCCTGCACCTCATCTCATCACTACTATAACCCCCCCTGCACCTCTCCTCATCACTACTATAACCCCCCTGCACCTCTCCTCATCACTACTATAACCCCCTTGCACCTCTCCTCATCACTACTATAACCCCCTGCACCTCTCCTCATCACTAATATAACCCCCCCGCACCTCTCCTCATCACTACTATAACCACCCGCACCTCTCCTCATCACTACTATAACCCCTCCTGCACCTCTCCTCATCACTATTATAAACCCCCCTTGCACCTCTCCTCATAACTACTATAACCCCCCACACCTCTCCTCATCACTACTATAACCCCCCCGCACCTCTCCTCATCACTACTATGACCCCCCGCACCTCTCCTCATCACTACTATAACCCTCCCTGCACCTCTCCTCATCACTACTATAACCCCTCCTGCACCTCTCCTCATCACTACTATAACCCCCCTGCACCTCTCCTCATCACTACTATAACCCCACTGCATCTCTCACCACCCCCAGAACACCCCCCTGCACCTCTCATCACCCCCATAACACCCCTCTCATCACCTCCATAAAACCCCCCCTCCCATCACCCCCATAACACCCCGCTGCACCTCTCATCACCCCCATAACCTCCCCATGCACCTCTCATCACCCCTATAACACCCCAAGCACCTCTTTCCCTGCACCTCTCATCACCATTGTAGTCTGCAAACAACACCCAGGCCCGTTGCATCAGGACAGGCAAACCAAGCAATTGCTTGGGGCCCCGAGCTGGCCCGGGGCCCCCGAGCAGAGCCGGTGTTTGCCTGTCCTCTTGCGCTATCCCGTTCGGCAGGCAGCTCGCCCTGTCGGCCTGCCGGCCCAGCAGTGCGAGAGCCTGTCTGGAGAGGGAGGCAGAGACTGGAAGTCGCTGCCTCCGGCTACTTTTTGTGCCCCCTCCGGCTTACCGTCCGTCGGCCCGGGCCTCCTATGTGCGCGCCGCTCACCATGTCACCTGACATCACGCTGAGTCCCAGAATTCAGAGGCCGGTGTCCTGACGCCAGCCCTAGAGCGTGACAGTGGGCGGTGCACGAACTGCCGACATTACTGCGCGCGGCGTTAGGTGTGCAAGTAAGTGCAACTTCTCTGACAGTGAGTGAAAGTGAAGGTTTTGCACTCAATTCCTAGGGGTACTAGTACTACTATCTACCTGCCTACTGGGTCTGGGGGGGGAAGGGGGTTAATCTGGGGGTACTACCTTCCTATTGAGGGGGGAGAGGGGGTTAATCTGCCCCCCCCCCCCAGTAGGCAGGTAGTACCCCCAGATTAACCCCCTCTTCCCCCCCCAGTAGGAAGGTAGTACCCCCAGATTACCCCCTCTTCTGGGGGTACTGCCTACTGGGGGGAGGGGGTTAATCTGTGGGTACTACCTTTCTACTGGGAGGGGAGAGGGGTTAATCTGGGGGCACTACCTTCCTACTGGGGGGGGGGTGAGGGGGTTTATCTGGGGGTACTTCATGCCTACTGGGGGGGGAGGGGGTTAATCTGGGGTACTACCTGCCTACCATGGGGGTGGGGTCTAATATGGGGCTACTACCTGTCTACTGGGGGGGGGTAATCTGAGGGTACTACCTGTCCACTGGGGGGAGGGGGTCAATCTGGGGGTACTACCTGCCTACTAGGGATCTAATTTGGGGGTACTTCCTGTCTACTGGTTTGGGGGGGGGGTTAACATGGGGGGACAATGTGACATGGGGGAAGATGAGACGGGGAAGGGATAGGAAGGGGAGAATGTGACATGGGGGGATAGAAATGAAATGGGGAGAATGTGATTAGGGGGGATAAAAATGAAACGGGGAAGATGTGAAATGAGTGGTGCATATAAAATGGGGGAATAGATGTAAAATGGGGGGAAATTGGACATGAAATGTGAGGATTTCACTATTTGTTTATAATATTGAAATTGCAATATTTAGGTCCATAATTGCAATCGCACAGTTTGACCTTATCTTGCAGCCCTACTAGCTATGTACCTGGCTACCTAACTACCTACATCAGTGTTTTCCAACCAGGGTGCAAAGCTATGACTCCCAGCATGCCCGGAAAGCCAGAGGTCGTCTGAGCGCTGTAGTTTTGCAACAGCTGGAGGCACCATGGTTGGGGACTGTTGGGCACCATGCTCTGTTACTGAGTGGGACACCAAGGGGGGCATTATTACAGGCCTATAGATGAGGAGATTGTGTAGTGTTAAAGGGGTACTCCGTTTAACAACTGGTGCCAGAAAGTTAAACAGATTTGTAAATTACTTCTATTAAAAAAATCTTAATCCTTCTAGCTGCTGAATACTACAATGGAAATTCTTTTCCGTTTGAAACACAGAGCTCTCTGGTAACATCATGAGCACAGTGTTCTGCTGACATCTCTGTCCATTTTAGGAACTGCCAGAGTAAAAGGAAATCCCCATAGCAAACATATGCTGTTCTGGACAGTTCCTAAAATGGACAGAGATGTCAGCAGAGAGCACTGTGTTTCAAAAATAATATAATTTCCACTGTAGTATTCAGCAGCTAATAAGTACAGGAAGGATTAAGATTTTTTAATAGAAGTAATTTACAAATCTGTTTAACTTTCTGGCACCAGTTGATTTAAAAAAAAAAAAAATGCATACGTCATGAGTCCCGATCCTGCGATATAACGCGGGGTCACACGGTGACCCCGCATCATATCGCGGCGGGCCCGGCGTCATAGTGAAGCCGGGACCCGCCTCTAATAGCACGTGGCACTGATCGCTGTGCCGCGCACTATTAACCCTTTAGCCGCGCGCTCAAAGCTGAGCCGCGCGGCTAAAAACGAAAGTAAAAGTGCCCGGCTAGCTCAGGGAGCTGTTCGGGATCGCCGCGGTATAATCGCGGCATCCCGAACAGCTGTAGCACAGGAGGAAGGTCTCTTACCTTCTCCTGTGCTGTCCGATCGCCGAATGAATGCTTCAAGCCTGAGATCCAGGCTTGAGCATTCAATCGCCGAAAACACTGATTGATCCATTCCTATGGAGATGGATCAATCAGTGTAAAAGATCAGTTAATGCAATGTTATAGCCCCCTATAGGAGCTATAATATTGCATAAGAAAAGTGTAAAAAACAAATCATTAACCCTTTCAATTATCCCTTCCCCTAATAAAAGTTTAAATCACCCGGCATTTCCAAAAATAAAAAAAACATTATGTAAATAATAATAAAAATAAACATATGTGGTATCTCTGCGTGCGGAAATGTCCGATTTATAAAAATATACCGCTTTTTAAACCGCTCGTTCAATGGCACAGGCGCCAAAAAATTGCCAAAGTCCAAAATAGCGCATTTTGATCACTTTTTATACCACAAAAAAGTTAATGAAAAGTGATCAAAAAGTCTGATCAGAACAAAAATGGTATCGCTAAAAACTTCAGATGACGGCGCAAAAAATTAGTCCTCAAAGCGCCCTGAACACAGAAAAATAAAAAAGTTATAGGGGTCAGAAGATGACCATTTTAAACGTATAAATTTTCCTGCATGTATTCATGATTTTTTTCGGAAGTGATACAAATTCAAACCTATACAAGTAGGGTATCATTTTAATCGAATGGACCTACAGAATAAAGATTAGGTATCATTTTTGACAAAAAATGTACTGCGTAAAAAAAGAAGCCCCCAAAACTTACAAAATAGTGTTTTTTCATCAATTTTGTCGCACATTGATTTTTTTTCCCGTTTCACCGTAGATTTTTGGGTAAAATGACTAATGTCATTACAAAGTAGAATTAGTGACGCAAACATTAAGCCATTATATATAATTTTAGGTGAAAACTTTTAAGAGTTATGATCTTTTAAAGTTAAGGAGGAAAAATTGAAAATGAAAAAACGGAAAAAGCCCGGGTCCTTAAGGGGTTAAGGAGAGCACTGGAAAAATGCAGAGTCTAAGATGTTTGTTCTGCAGATGAAGAGAGATGAAGTTTTGGCTGGAGAAGATATCATGGCGATCTGAGTCAGACGGGGAAGAAAAGGAAAGAGGACGACGCTGATCAGAAAAGACGTGACCTGTGAGTTCCTGCATGTAGCTGTAAACACTTATATGGGGTATATATCCTGTGTACAGCTGGTATATAATCTCTATATGGTCCCGTATATATAATCTTTTTTGCGTGCGTAAGGTGGGGAGGGGGCTTCCATTTCTATTTTGCTTGGGGCCCCCAAATTCCTTCAAACGGCCCTGACAACACCCCAACCCGAGCAACCACCCCCCGCTCCCCGGCGCACGCCCCCGCCCGTTCACCCACCCTGCTGGGGATCTGTGCAGCTGCTGCTCCTGTCACAGTGTCACTGCACAGGGAGGATCTGTCTGGAGGATGCTTTAGCTGGACTGGAGAACGCGTAGGGACAGGTAAGGTGACTGGAGTAGACGTGCGTGCCTGCGCGGGGCACGTCGACTCCCATCAGCCCCTGGCCTGTCCGGCCCTGCCGTACTTCTTCAGGGGCCCGTACCCTAGAAAGAGCAGGCAATAGTCCTGCGGGCCCCCCCAGACAGGGGTCAGTGAGTGACAGTCACTCACTGACAAGCTGGTAAAAAAAAAGATAAAGGTCCAGGGACGTCCGGGCCTCCTGAAGCTCCGGGCCCCATACAAGTGTATGGGTTGTACCCCCCTGATGGCGGCCCCAGTACCTCCAGCTTTTGCAAAACTACAATGCCCAGCATACATGGTCTGTCAGTGCATGTTGGGAGTTGTAGTTTTACAACAGCTGGAGGCACACTGGTTGCAAAACACTGAGTTAGGTAACAAATCCTAACCCAATGTTTCGCAACCTATGTGCCTCCAGCTGTTGCAAAACTAAAACTCTCAGCGTGCACTGACAGGCAAAAGCATGCTGGTAGTGGTAGATGTGCCTCCAGCTGTTGCAAAACTACAACTCCCAGCATGCCCTTTGGCTGTGCATGCTGGGAGTTGTTGCTAAGCAACAGCAGGAGGAAAGGCCTCACCTCCTGCTGCTGCTGTCATTTTCTCGCCGTTGATCATCGCCGCCAGTTCTGGGGCCCGCAATACCGCTACTGACGCCAGGGATTGGGGGGCCCCTTCTGCTGGTGTCACCTCCCGACACCCTCTCTCGCCCTCCGGAAGAGGAGCGGAGTGGGTGCCGTCATTGTCACCCCCAGCAGGAGTCCTTATTCACGTGCAGGTAACGGTAGCAGCCCTGATTCGATGGCAGGCACCCTGTTCTGTTCACCGCCAGATTACCGGTGGTGAAGAGAAACACAGAGGGCATACAGGTACGCTCTTGGTCCTGGTGGGGTTAAACAGACCATGAACTTTGTTACTAATATAAAAAAAAATTTAAAAACACGGAAGCATTTTATTCGTTTTATTAATATTAACATGCAAAGCAACACAAGATATATAGAAGACATCTTCTTCTTTTCTCATACTCCGTCATCATGTATTGAACTGCAATGTTCGGCACACAGGAGGAGGCTCAGGTACAACAGCAAAAGAACTTTGCACAATGAACGACGAGGAAGATAATGATGAGTACTGGAATACTTATCAAAATGTTCTTCATGACAAATATAGCATCAGGATCGCTGAACTTACGTTTTTTCAGAGGATCTCTTTGCACAGACAACTTAAAGCCGGCCGTCAGTTTCCCCTGCAGCCAGCAATAGTAGGTTCCTGCGTCACTGTACTGGATGGAGCGAAAGTTCAGATGGCCTCCATGATCAATGAAGACTCTCATAGACTTTTTAGCACCAATTAGATTCTCTGTGAGATAAAGTCGCTCATTATCTTTGTCCCAGGCCACCGCATGTTCCGGCCTTACTCCTGGACAAGAAATACTCATTCTGCTGCCCATTGTTTGAGTATGAATCTCCATTGGTACCTTAGAGATCCATGGGATGTAATCTTTAAGCTTTCCTATAGTGTGCATCAGAGTGCTCAACATGCCCATAACTCCCTTCTTCCGCACATGACATTTAGTCATGCAGCTCCGGATCATGATCTCTGGTCTTCGCTTGGAGAGCAATTTCTTGAATTTGAGTGGAACGGCTTCTGAGCCACATGAAGACACATCATTTTTGTTTGCATGAAATCTGGGGTTGAGGTAGGAACTATTGACATAGCACAGGCCAATGCTCCTTTGTTCCCCTCTGACATCACATCGGTCACACACTGTCCAATCCGAAAAAGTGGTGAAGGCCACAAAGTATTTGTTTTTCAGATGTGGCTGTGGCTTGCCATCTTTCTCTACAAAAGATACAAGGGCATCCTTGGAGTCCTGAATGTCAACATTGTATCCATAAAAGAAGTGTCCATCCTGTGTGCCGCATAGATAATTTCCGGAATTTTCTATTTGTGCCTTATGTACAATAAGGTTGAACATCCGGATAGTGAACTTTAAAGAGGTATCATAAGCGTCCCGAACATTTTCTACATCGAGTTGCACCGTACCTTTGAAGTCTGTGAGGACCATGGGCTTGTCTCCGCTCTTCTTCTGGTAGTACCATACCACGTACTTTGTTTCCTCAGGCTTGCATTGGCAAGGAAGTTCAATTGTCACGTCAGACAGATAAGCAGCCGTTTCAAACAGGAGGTATGCCGGGCATTTTGTAGAGCTGAGTATGTCGTCATCTTTCGCAATAGTGGTTGAGCTGCTTGCAGGAATGAAATAAAGCAAGAAAATGGCAGCTACAAAAGCGAGAAGAGGACAATATCGAAGCATCATCTTCAGGTAGAAGAGTAGCAGTCTAATCGTATGCAAGATAAAGCATCAAGTGGGATCATTTGTTGACTGCTATCGGTATAACCTGAGAGACACCACCGTGTCATGATGATGTCACTTCCTTAAGATTCTAAGTTCTATTGCATGTCTCCTAAGGAGTTGATCTGCTTTAGTCAATACCTTTTTGTTAGAAAAGTTGTCCAGGGTTAAAAAAAATCGTGGCTGCTTTCTGCCAAAAAAAGCATCACAGTATTGGGGAGATTCATCAAAACTTGTGCAGAGGAAAAGTTGCCCAGTTGCCCATAGCAACCAATCAGATCGCTTCTTTCATTTTTAACAAGGCCTCTGCAGAGAATCTGGCCATCTTTTCCTTTGCACAGGTTTTGATAAATCTCCCCCTATATGTGTCTGGTTGAGCACAATCCACCATAAGGCGGCCTTCACACACGACAGTTTCTATTTTGTTTTTTTATACTGCACTGCAGCTATTGAGCCAAGGCCAGCAGTGGATCCAGTGGGAAGGAGAAGTACAAGTCCTTTCTTTTTATTTCTCATTCCTTTAGAATACACTTTGGGGCTTAACCACTGCAGGGGCAGTTTAAAAAGAAAAGAATAGAAACTACTGTGCGTCATGGCAGGCTTATGGAGCAAAATTGCAATACCAGACACAGCCTATCGTCAGGTGTGGTGCTGTGTCTGGAATAGTAAGAGTTTTAGTCTGGGAGCAGCCAGAAAACCACAGGATGGGAAACACTAATCTACAAAGTGCAACTGCTATTCCAAGCTGTCAGTGAATGAAGGTAGTTGTAGTTTTCCAACACCTGGAGAGTCAAAGGTTGGGGGACACTGATCTAAGCAAACTTCTGCAAGCTAAATACAGTGACCCCCCGACCTACGATGGCCCCGACATACAATCATTTCAACATATGATGGCCTCTCAGAGGCAGCATCAAGATACAATGCTTTTGTATGTTGGGGCCATCGCATAAACGGCTATCCGGCAGCACAGACTGCTTCAGCTGCCACCGGATAGCCGTTTACGGTGCCCTGTGTGGTCCGCTGACGATCACTTACCTGTCCTCGGGGCTCCGGCTTGTCCTCTTCGGGATCCCCTGCATCGTCGGCGCTCTTCATCGTCGTCATCACGTCACTGCGCATGCCGTCCCGTCATCCAATAGGAGCTGGGTGCGTAGCGACGTGATGGCGGCGGCGGAGAGCGCGGATGCCGGGGAAGCAGAGGCCTTGCCGGAGCGTCAGGGACACCCTGGGGACACGGCGACAGCGATGGAAGGCGACATCCAGGGCAGCGGTGACGAGCGGTGATGGTCTGGAGCGGCGGGGACAGGTGCGTACAACCTCCAATACCAGTGGTCTTCAACCTGCGGACCTCCAGATGTTGCAAAACTACAACTCCCAGCATGCCCGGACAGCCTTTGGCTGTCCGGGCATGCTGGGTGTTGTAGTTTTGCAACATCTGGAGGTCGGCAGGTTGTAGACCACTGTCCTATACTTTACATTGCACGGATCCCTCAACATGCGATGGTTGCAACAAACGATGGTCCATTTGGAACGGATTACCATCGTATGTTGAGGGACCACTGTATATCAATTGCATAAAGCTTTTTTGTGTCTTAATAGTCTGCTAAAATATATAAAATATATCAGTGTTGGTAAAATGTATCAGCCCGGCATGCAGTCTGTCCTAATCACCAATGGCTGACTACTACATTGTAGCAAAACCACAGCAACTAGAAGAATTCCTTCTGCATGGAGAATTGTACACAAAAAACATTTGGGTAAATAGTCAAATGTGGTGAAGGGGTGGTGCTGGTGATAATGTAGGGTACATCGGTGTTAACCCTTAGTTGGCATGACGCCAGGGTGAGGTTTCCTCAATGTAATAGTCCTACCGCCAACCGTCCCACAAACGGCAGGGAGAAATAACGGAATGTCCACAGAAGGTTTTATGAAGTAAACTTGAAGTAACTTTACTGTATATTTTATGCAACGGCATGGAACATAACAGTCTTTGAGAGAGAAAACCGTGGTACAGGTTCCTCACAGGTTTGCTGGGACTCCGGGATCAATGAGCTTTGATGCTAGCCACTGTGCTACTATTTTTAGGAGATTTGAGTTGCTAGTAGTCACACAAAATTCAGTAAACTGGGCTTGGATAACTCACGTTTTTTGTGGCTGCTAGGTATTAGGCTTCAGGCCTAGCTTGAATTGATGCTGATGAGATGATTAGATGATTAGATGATGAGATGGGCCTGCTTTCATGTACAGGTCTCAAGAGAGTAGGCTTAAGAGAGAGAATTTAGTGGTTGCAGCCCCTTATATATCAAGGGGGTGGGACAAAGCTCATTGGTGAGCAGAACCTGTCAGTCCTGACCCAGTGAACTCTGGGTATCACATGACCCAAAGGTCCTTAAACCATAATACAATTTATTTACAGGCACGTGACCTCTAAGGTCCTATACAGAGGTATTCCTATAAAACCTATTAAACATATATATTTTTTGATTAAATACCATTTATATGAGGTGACTAGGGGTTAGTCCTAAAGGAGAGCCCTATTGTCATGGAGGGGCTCTGGCTGAGGGGACTTTAGACTAAGGGACAGGACCAAGTCCTGTTCCGGGACACCACACAAAGACGTGTCATTAGGGCTCTTTATTTTGTTAACTTTGCCTCATTTTCAGAAGGGTGTTTGGCCTTTTGAAAATTTGGGGCAAATAACAAAAATAACACGATCATGGCCTCTAAGTGCAATAGCAGCACAATGACTGGCAGCACCAGAAGAACCAGGACCAAGAAAAATTATTCTGGGTGTCAAAAGTGAAGTTCTTCGAAGCCTGGAAGCCTGTGCTAGCATTTCTCCTGCTATCAGTGTGTGAAAAGTGGGAGAAGAGGGTTGCATTGACAATCCAACACAATGGGCAGCACATTGAACACATTTTATAGGTGGTCAGAAACTTGTAAATAACTCATGAAAGAATAAAGTTACATTAAAACCAAGCACATCATTGTTTTTTTGTGAAATTCCCAATAAGTTTGATGTGTCACATGACCCTCTTCCTATTGAAAAAAACTAAAGTTGGATTCAAAATGTCTGACTTCAAAATGGCCGCCATGGTCACCATCCATCTTGAAAAGTTCCCCCCCTCACATATACTAATGTGCTACAAACAGGAAGTTAATATCACCAACCATTCCCATTTTATTAAGGTGTATCCATATAGATGGCCCACCCTGTATTTCTGTTTCCTTCTAGACCAGTATCCTGATCACACGGTGGAGTGTGCCCACTGGCTGGAAGTCTATTTGGAGGTAATATTGTTTTCCCTTCATGTTCGGAGTGGGGAGTCTAGTTTGTTCTTTCTATGTTTCCAGTGTGAACAGTATTCTATGTTTCCTGATCTGTTTAGTGTTTTACATTCAGTTCATCTGTTCATCCCCTGGTTTCTGCTATATACTTGTTCTATATCTAGTCTTGTTCATTTATTCATTTGCCGTTTATCCTGATTCCGATTTCTGAACTGTATGTTAGTACGCTATATCATGCCCTGTTTGTTTATATCGTGTCTGATTTATCTGCTTGTTGGGTTGTGTTCCCGACTATGTACAGTCGGCTGCCTATTTTACCTATAGGCAGAGTAGACCCTGGATCAACAGGTGCAATGATCAAACAGCACACCTTCATCCATCCGTATCCTGAAAATATAGCTAGTGCAGAGATAACAAAAATCTGGTATTAGATTATTTACTATATTATCATAAGAGTCACTAGTTTTTGAATATGTCCCTCAGTGTTTATTTATTCCCCCCACAGTCCCAATATTTTTCATTCTACTATTTGCAGGTATTTGTTGCCAAAAAAAAAAACAGTGTCCTATTTATCTGCATGGCTAACCAAATTGTATAAATCCATAATTCTGTGTTGGTTTGGTTTTCTGCTATGATCTGACAATCATTATCTTATCGCTAGTATAACATTTCCCCCCACAAGGAAAGTTATTATCTTGCTGAATACAAAACGCTAGAGCGGAGTTAGGCAAAAGAGATAAGCCGCCATCTCCATTAGTAGGCATGAAAAGCATGATCAGGATGGAGTATTTAAAGACGATGTGTCCACAAGGCATACCGCATTGACCGCATTGACCGCATTGACCGCATTGACCGCATCCCCGCCACCATGTCAACCCAGCCTCAGGAAATGGATCTGTTCTGCCTCTGATAATAATCCTAATTTATTTTATTATTTTTATTTAATTATTTTTTACAGAACCTGAGAGCATGGAATTAACCCCTGCCTTTTGTCTATCACCCCCAGTTGTGTTCCTTTTGCTGAATCTGTAAGGCTAGTTTTATTTTCCACACAGGCTCAAAAACTGCAGTGGCAGATGTCCAAAAACTAAAAAAAACACCAGAAAAAAATAGTGTGGAAACCTAGCGTAACAGAGATTTGCATATCCCATGCACTGTCTGTATGACTACACATTAGGAAGCTTGTAGCTATGTTCAACATACAGTGACCCCCCCGACCTACGATGGCCCCGACATACGAGCAATTCAAGATACGATGGCCATCGCATGTTGAACGCAGCATCAACATACAATACTTTTGTTTGTCGGGGCCATCACATAAACGGCTATCCGGCAGCGCCGACTGCTTCAGCTACCACCGGATAGCTGCTTACGATGCCCCGTGTGGTCCGCTGACAATCACTTACCTGTCCTCGGGGCTCCGGCGCGTCCTCTTCAGGATCCCCTGCATCATCGGCGCTCTCCTCCAACGTCATCACGTTGCTGCACGCCTTCCCGTCATCCAATAGAAGCGGCGTGCATAGCGACGTGATGGCGGCGACAGAGAGCGAGGATGCCGGGGAAGCAGAGGCCTTGCCGGAGCGTCGGGGACACCCCGGGGACGCAGTGACAGCGATGGACGGCGACATCCAGGGCAGTGGTGACGAGCGGTGATGGTCCGGAGTGGCGGGGACAGGTGAGTACAACCTCCAATACCAGTGGTCTTCAACCTGCGGACCTCCAGATGTTGCAAAACTACACCTTGTAGTTTTGCAACATCTGGAGGTCCGCAGGTTGTAGACCACTGTCCTATACTTTACATTGCACGGATCCCTCAACATATGATGGTTTCAACAAACGATGGTCCATTTGGAACGGATTACCATCGTATGTTGAGGGACCACTGTATTTTTACTTATGTTATAAATAAAATAAAAAGTCACGTTCTTTCACTTGCATTTCCTGTGTCTCTTTGTATAAGACGTCTTTAAAAGAAAAAAATTTTATCACTCGGAAACAAAATACAATGAATACCATGAAAAATTATCCTGAAGATAAATAATTGGGGTTATACAGTGTTTCCCAACCAGCGAAATTTCCGCACCAATTGCGCTTCTGCTTCCTTGGGTGGTTTCTGGCTTGTGCGGATCCCATAGAAGTCCATTGGGCTTTCATTTGAGGCGCAATTCTGCAAATTCCACCTGTGTGAATAGACCCTAAGGCTGTGTGCACACTGCTGCCGCTCAACTCCGGTAATGTGAACAGACTTTTCTAGTGCACCTCTGAACGGAGCGCAACGCTAAAGTGAACTCAGCCGTAGAAGAAGCAAATTAACAATATTAGGAAATAGAAAACATAGAAATGAACATATTAGTTCTATTGTGTCAACAGAACCTGACCTGCAGCTGCTCTACCTGCCTCACTCCACTGCCTCAGCGTTTGGAACATTTTGTTGCGAACGCTGGGTGCGGGCTGTGGGGGGGGTTGTGACATCACGGCCAAGCCCCTTATGATGTCACACCACACCCCTTCAATGTAAGTGGAGTACCCCTTAAGGATCTATTCACACGTACAGTATTCTGTGCAGATTTGATGCGCAGGATTTGAAGCTGTGTTCAGTCATTGAGTTTACATTGAAATCTGCAGCAGAAAATCCTGCGCATCAAATCTGCGAATGAAATCTGCACAGAATACTGTATGTGTGAATAGACCCTTAAAGGGTAACTCCCACCATCCCTTTTTTTCCCCTCTCTGTCCCTGCCTATTTCCCATCTATCCCTAACCTCCTCCCTGCCTAATTTTTTTTTTTTTACTATATAAAAAATGCAGTTTTGTCTGCCTGGTAGCGTGCTCACTACCAGGCAGACTTCCCCAGCAGGCACCACGTCACTGATGCCTGCTGGGGCTGACTTCTGCCCTTAGTTCATCTACACAGGGTGCCTCCAGCTGTTTCACCACTACAACTCCCAGCTTGCCCTGACATCTATTGGCTGTCAGGGCATGCTGGGAGTTGTAGTGGGGAAAAACTGGAGGCACCCTGTGTTAAAAACAATACATAGCCGCGGCGCAACCCGAACCCCGCTACCCCTCCCCTGAACCCCGCTACCCGAACACCCGCTACCCGAACACCCCCCCACCCCCCAGACATACCAGGACAGTGCAGCGACGGGCAGGACAGCAGCGACGGGATGCCAGGAGGCGGGGCCGGCGTGCAAGGCCAGGGAGCAGGGGAGCCAATGCGCGCACCGCAGTGAGTGAATTCCGACTCATTGCCAGGCTGCAATGAGTCGAAATTCACTAGTGACGCCACTGCCGAATGCATTCGGCCACTAGGAGGGCGACACCTAGTGGCTGAATTTAAAATTGATTTTAAACTGTTTTAAAATCACTTTTTTTTTAATTAAAGTATATTAGGGATATGTTGTAGCACTTAAGTACTACAACATATCAATATTTTTATTTCATGACAGTGCCCATTTAAGCTGTTTTTACATCTGCACTAGAGGTTACCATAGAAGTCTCTGCAAAAAAATTAAAAACGCATTCTGTAATCAATGCAAGCAGCGCTATTTTGTCTGTTGGTGTCCGTATGGAAATTTGATGGACACATTGGACGCTGATGGTGTACGTCATGTGACGGATCTGGTGTGAAGAAAGCCTTACACAATAGTAACACTTGATATTCTAATACAGTGATCCCTCAACTTACAATGGCCTCAACATAGAATAGTTTCAACATACAATGGTCTTTTCTGGACCATTGTAAGTTGAAACCAGACTCAACATACAATGCTATAGACAATCCAGATCTGTGAAATGTGTCAATGGCCGGATGATCTGACCAATAAAATGGGCATTCACTGGTAAAACCCCTGTATTACTGAAGCGTATGCACTGACTGGTTTCTGGTAGCGCCCCCTACAGTACAGGGTGGTATTACATGTTCTGTACACTTTACCTGCACCAGGGTTACCTGCTCCTTTGGACACCAGGTAAGGACGACTCCATGTTACTTTTTTAAGACATTGCATGTTCTGTACAGGACCCTGAAGAAGCTCCGGTCCCCTACATAGACCAGTGTTTCCCAAGCAGGGTGCCCCCAGCTGTTGCAAAACTACAACTCCCAGCATGCCCGGACAGCCTTTGGCTGTCCGGGCATGCTGGGAGTTGTAGTTTTTCAACAGCTGGAGGCTCCCTGCTTGGAAAACACAGACATAGACAGTGATTTACAGCTCCCAGCAGATCTTTCTTATGTTTATATGTAAGGACTTGCTTTATCTATATTAGTTATCTACTAATTTTTTCTTTAATTCTAACTTTTTTTTCCTATTTTTGGATGACATTTTGGGGCTTTAGAACAAATTACCAGGTTTCCATAGAGTTCTGGTCTCAACATGCAATGGTTTCAACTTACAAAGCTCATCCCAGAACCAATTAATATTGTAACTTGAGGGACCACTGTACTTTGTAACATATATGTACATATGTACTGTATAGAACAAATATAAAACATAACATAAAATACTAAATATCTTCAGAGGAAAACACAGCCAGGACAGCAACAGAAACAGCAGGTAAAACATCCGGAAGGCTTTGTGGCAGAGTAAGAAGTGATAAACTGTACAAGTGCACCCCCTGGAGGCAGATTAGGGGTACAGCTTACAATATCTGCACACAGTTCATGCATGGTAAAGTATACACTAAATCTATAGTTTTTGTTATTTCTACAGTATTACTATTTAGACATGGTATAGTGAGTGATGATATTTAGTCACCATGGGGGAGATTTATCAAAACCAGTGCAGAGAAAAAGCTGACCAGTTGCCCATAGCAACCAATCATATTTCTTCTTTCATTTTTAACAAGGCCTCTGCAAAATGAAAGAAGCGATCTGATTGGTTGCTATGGGCAACTCAGCAACTTTTCCTCTGCACAGGTTTTGATAAATCTCCCCCCATATGGTGGTATTATTTCAGCACTGTATGGATGTTTTACAATGCATAAAATAGTTTGGTGCCATACTGTGCATATTGGTACGCCCTGTATGGCTGTTATTTAAGTGTAATGGTGGCCATAGAAATCAGATAAATGTTGGACAACTATAGTGTATATGGGACGTAATTTGCCAATAACAGGAGAGAGCAGTCCGGGATATTGGATATCAAAGTGTCTGATTCTTTTGTTCGCAAATCAGCCGTCCTCTCCTGGTGTCCAAAGAACCCACAGGGGTCTTACCAATAAAATGCCCACTCTGTGGTGACGAAATCTTCAGGGTGGTACTGTATTTTGAAATTCACTGCTATTTCTCTGTTCCGATGTCTTTGCCCAGTGATAAGCAGGTTGCTTGGCTGCAGATGACTGATCTTAGTAAAATTGTCTTCACTACCGTATATACCCGAATATAAGCCGAGGCCCCTAATTTCACCCCAAAAATCAAGGAAAAGTTATTGACTCGACTATAAGCCTAGGGTGCGAAATACATCATCCCCACATGACATCATCCCCCCCCTGTCATCAGGGTGGGGGTGTCTGGATGATGACGAAGGCCGCAGTGGTCTTCAACCTGCGGACCTCCAGATGTTTCAAAACTACAACTCCCAGCATGCCCGGACAGCCGGGGGAAGTTGTAGTTTTGCAACATCTGGAGGTCCGCAGGTTGAAGACAACTGAACAGGCGGAGAGTTCACTCGAGTATAAGCCGAGGGGGGTGTTTTCAGCATGAAAAATTGTGCAGAAAAACTCGGCTTATACTCGAGTATATACGGTAACTAAATTGGAGACTCAGTAGCAAGACACAAGATGCAAAGGGAACTGAAAATTAAAATCTTTAGTCACAATTCACAATTCAATTTAGGCTGGGTTCACACCACGTTTTTGCAATACAGTTCCCGTATCAGGTTTTTGATAAAAAAAAAATATATATATATATAAAAATAAAGCGGATTCCTCAAAACCGGACTAAACTTTATCAAAACGTGTGTACAAATTTTAATCCGTATACGGTGTGAAAAATGATGTCCGGTTGCATCCGTTTTTTAAGAAATAAAAACTATAAGTTTTTTACTTTTCACTCAATTATGAATAAAGTTTCACTTGTTTGATTGAAATTCCAAGAAATAAACTGTGCTAAGTCAAAAACTGTATGGTGAAAACCATGGAACCGTACGCACATTCGGTTCTGTACGGTTCCCATTGACTCCCATGTTAAAAAAAAAAAAACATATACATTTCAATACGGTTTTTCACCCGGAACTAAAACCTTGGTAGGCTACGGTTTTGGGTACAGGAAAAAAAAAAACTGACAAAACCGTACAGGATGCAAAACGGACACAACCGGATGCATTTTTTGGCTTATGGTTTTCAATGGAGAGTCAATGCATACGGTTTTAGTACAGTTCCGTACGGTTTTCAAATTTAAAACGTATATGGGAACTGTATTGCAAAAACGTGGAGTGAACCCAGCCTTAGTCAAATGATTTCTCTTAGTGGCCCCCTTGTGGCAGATAAATGAATAGCAGATGTGGAAATGAATCAGTGTGATTTAAAGGGGTATTCCAGCTTTATACATTCAAAGGATAGGGGATAAGATGTATGATTGCAGGGGTCCCGCTGCTTGGGTCCCGCCAATCCAAAGGATAAGGGATAAGATGTATGATTGCCGGGGTCCCACTCCCACCCCCATTCTGTCCCGGGCGCTGCCTCCGACACAGGGACATTAATGGAGTGGGCGTGGTGTGACATCACGTCATTTAGGCAGCAGCTACTTACAATTGTCCCCCTGTAATTGCATAGACATGTCATCCAGGTCTTCAAACAAGACCAGGGAAGGTGGTGGGTCAGGGGAGCGTGCCTGCTCTGGGTAGGCCTTAGGGGTATTTACTTTGGGTGCACCAGCTGCCCTTGCTTAACCCCTTAAGGATGAAGCCCATTTGGGCCTTAAGGACGCAGACAATTTTATTTTTACATTTTCGTTTTTTCCTCCTCACCTTCAAAAAAATCATAACTCTTTTATATTTTCATCCACAGACTAGTATAAGGGCTTGTTTTTTGCGCCACCAGTTGTCTGTTGCAATGCCATCACTCACTTTACCATAAAATGTATGGCACAACCAAAAAAATATTATTTGTGTGGGGAAATTAAAAAGAAAACCGCAATTTTTGGAAGGTTTCGTTTTCACGCAATACAATTTACGGTAAAAATGACATGTGCTCTTTATTCTTTGGGTCAATACGATTAAAATGATACCCATGATAATATACTTTTCTATTACTGTTGCACTTAAAAAAATCGCTAACTGTTTAACCAAATTAGTACGTTTAAAAGCCCCCTATTTTGAAGGCCTGTAACTTTTTCATTTTTCTGTATAAGCGGCGGTATGGGGGCTCATTTTTTGCGCTGTGATCTGTACTTTTTATTGATACCATATTTGCTTATATAAAACTTTTAACACTTTTTTATAAAAAATATTTTGGAATAAAAAAGCAGCTATTTTGGACTTTTATTTTTTTATTTTTACGTTCATGCCGTTTACCATACGGTATCATTTACATTTCATTTTAATAGTTGGGGTATTTTCCCACGCGGCGATATCAAATATGTATTTAAAAAATGTTTTTACACTTTTTGGGGGTGAAATAGGGAAAATGGGACAAGGTATGTTTTTATTGGGGGGGGGGGGTTTCAAATTTTTTTACTTTAATTTTTAACTTTTTTTTACTTTTATTTCTACAATTAATAGTCCCCATAGGGGACTATTTATAGCAATCTTTTGATTGCTAATACTGTTCAGTGCTCTGTATAGGACATTGCACTGATCAGTTTTATCGGTGATCTTCTGCTCTGGTCTGCTCGATCGCAGACCAGAGCAGAAGACCTCGGGAGACGGCCGGAGCAAAGTGAGGGGACCTCCGGCCGCCATGCTGGATGATCGGATCACCGCGGCAGCGATCACCAAACAACCGTGCTATGTAAAACAAAACCAACACCTCCCAATCTCCGGGCCCCCGCTTACCACCAACTTCCAACAATAAAGCTTCCCGTTCTCCCCAACACCGACCATAACTCGTCCAAGTTGACTCACTCACTGACCGCAGCACCAACTCCAGCGCAGCTCTCACACCACAGTCCACAGCCGATCCTGGCAAGGAATGCCCTGAACCTCTGCGTCCGGGGCAAGCCTCCGAAACCGCTCCCACTGGAAAGGAGAAAGAGAGTCAGCAATTTCATTATGAACCCCAGGCACATGCAAAGCGACAAACTGCGCATTCAAAACCAAACCCCTCAGCACCAGCCGCGCCACCGGAGGGGAGTCCGCAGTCTGCGCATTAACCGCCTGCACGACGATTGCGAAGGCGATACCCCCCATATCTCAGCTGCCACCAAAATGGGAAACAGCTCCAAGAGCGCCAAATTACGAACCAGTCCTGATGCCCTCCACGACTCCGGCCACTCACCCACGCACCACTGACCTTGACAGAAAGCCCAAACCCTTGACTGCCCGACGCGTTGGTGAACAACTCAATGTTCCAATTGGACACCTGCTGGTCCATCCACACCAACCTCCCATTATACTCTCCCAGAAATTCCTGCCACTTCAAGAAATCGGCCCGCAGATCCTCCATTAGGCGCATGAAATGGTGAGGCCGCCAAGCCCCAGCCGTGGCCGCCGCCAGATTGCGACAAGAAACACGGCCCATCGGCATAATACGACAAGCAAAATTAAGGCGACCCAACAGCGATGCGCAAGCTTATCCTCCGGAAGCTGATATTTCATAGCCACTGTGTCAATAACGATGCCCAGGAATTTCAACTCAGTAGCAGGCCCCTCCGTTTTGTCGGGTGCCAAAGGCACCCCAAAGCGGGCCGCCTATCTCTTCATGGTTTGCAACAAAATGGCGTAAAAAAACGCTGAGCCCCTCGGACCGATAAATAAGAAGTCATCGGTGCAAAACCAACTCCACCTGTGACTCCAAGCGCTCAACCCACTCCAAAAACGTCGCAAAAAACTCAAAGTATGCACAAGAAATGGAGCAACCCATCGGAAGGCACATGTCCACAAAAAACTCCCCTTCCCAACAGCACACCAACAAATGAAAACTATCCAGATGGACCAGCAGTAGCCGGAACAACGCCTCAATGTCAGTTTTGGCAAGCAGCGCCCAAGACCGTAACTCCGAACCCAAACCAAAGCCTTATCAAAAGACGTGTATAAAACAAGTGGTGGATAAGGTGAAATTTATTCGCCACCTTCTTTGGAACCAAACCCAAAAAGGGACAAACGCAGATCATGAACTGGGAGGTCCCGAAATGGGCCAGCCATCCTGCCCGACCCTACCTCCTTTAACAATTTCTCCCGCACCACCTCCGGATTACGGAGGGCCGAAACCAAATTCCGCACTTCCCCATCCGGAACACGGAATTCGGAACCCCTCCTCAAAACCCGCCCTCAAAAGCCGGGCCACCTGCCTATCGGGGGTACCGTGCGAAGTAAGGAAGCATCCTTCCCACCATCACTGGCATCGCCCCTCTTCTGGTCAGCATCGCCACCCCCTCGCCCATTGCCCCTCTTAAAACACTGGGACAGGCTATGGTCCCCCGCACTCATGCTTAAAACAAGCATGCTTAAAACACTCATGCTTAAAACAACAGGACTCGGTGAACTTACACTGACCCTCGTTGTACTGCCAGTAGCAACCTTTTCCTGCCCCCGCCGGCTGGCTGGACCCAAGTCCGAAGCCGCCGGCCCCGTCTCGAAAGGACTGCGAAGCCCCACTCCCTTTCGGCGCTGCCATCAGGCGCATCCACAGGCTAATGTCCTTGTGGTCCCACCACAAAGACGCCCTAACCAACTTCCGCTGACGAAACTGCTCATCATACCTGAGCCAAGCCGTGCAGCCATAAACCCTATACGCCTCCCCAATAGAGTCCAAATAGCAAAAGAGGCCAGAACAGTGCTCTGGCGCCTTCTCCCCTATCACGCTCGCCAGAATAGCAAAAGCCTGCAACCAATTCGTAGTGTGAGGAATCAGGTGATAACGACGCCTCTCCTCCTCCTCCTTTTTCGACTCGTCCGGCTTAACCCAGTCCAGGTTAAATATTTCCAAGGGGAGCAAAGAAAAAATCTCTACATACTCCCCCTTCCAAATGCGCTCCCTAACCTCTGGCTTCAAATGGGCCCCCAACAGGCCCTCAAAGCATACATAAACCTCACCCCGAGCCGCATCCGCCAAACGCACCTCCTCCCCGCTCTTAACCAGAGCAGAAGCCGCTGCCACCGGCACAGGAGGTGCCACAGGAAACGCCACCGGTGCCCCCGCTACCAAAACACTCTCTCCCAGAGCCCCCGGGACCCACTCGACGGACCCACTCGACCGACCGGCGACCCACTCGACGGCCCCGCTACCACCTCCCCAGCACCCACACCCGACCATGCCGCAACGGGGGACCCAGCCCGCGACCCCTTCCCCTCTAACAAAAGCCTCACATCCCGCATCAAAGTCTGCAAACCCTCCAACAAACCCCCGCAACCCCCAAACCGGAGAAGGAGGTCGACTCACCCAAGCGCACCGGCGCAGAAGGCCTAGCAGATGCATCTCCAGCAGATCCCTGATGATCCCAATCAGCAGCAACCACCCGCGAAGAACTGGTGCCCGCAGCCCCGCGGCCTGCATCCGCAGCCGGCGGTACCCTCACACTGTGAACTGCAGGCCGCTGGCGAGGCTGACCAGTCCTCCTGGGAACAGCAGCAGCCTCCTCTTCCTCCCGGAACAAAGGTGTGCTCCCCGCTTCGCCATCGGCTCCAGACAACTCTGAGCCTGAATCCACCGCTGCAGCAGCACAAGGGGTGGGGCTTCGACCATGCCCCGCTGTCCACCAGGCCTCTCACAGCTATAATCCCCAGGAGACCGCCGCCCCACACCCGGACTGGGGAACGCGGTGCGGCATACAGTTGCGGCCCTCCGTTCCGAGGCGGTACCTACCGCACAGGCACCGCGGGCCCCACCTGTGACGAGCCCCACCGGCCTGAGGGACGACCACACTGGCTCCGGCCACATGCACAGCTCTCCCCCGACTTCCGTCACTGCTGGCAACAGCCTCATAGTCCTTTGCAGATTTCGCCGCTCGCCGCCGCCCTGCAGGATTCCTCCCTGCTTCCTCACCACTCGACCCTGGCACAGAGGGCTCCCATGGCGGTGGCGCGAGCGCGGGACTACCTCCGGGCTCAGCCTCTCCGGGGCCCGGGACCACCGCACACTGGACCGTGTAGCCCATGACTCATCAGAGGGCCCAGCAACCCTGGGGGCCCCGAACAGCTGAGCCTCCAGCCAGCCAAGTCCCCGGGACAGTGCCTTCTCACGCACCTGCCGCAAAATCTCCTCCAGATCAGACAACATTGCAGCAGCTCTGGGTGCACGTCCGTCAACTTCTCCTGGCAACGCTGCACTGACCACCATGCTCCACTTCCTGTCTAGGTAAGCCCTCCCCTTAACAGCCTCCCTCTTCCTGTTAACCCCTACCTGACCCCTCTATTAACCCCGACCTGACCGCTGTCAATCCTCCCCCTGTCATGTGCCCCTCCGCTCCCATGCTGTCAGCTCCAGAGCTGCTTGAAAGCCGCTATCTGTCCCGCTTCATTTCACAAAGTCTTTTGTATAATTTGAAGGGTTTGCTAGTGGTATAAATTAATCTAGCTTTCAATAATGCTAAATAAAAAGTGCAGGAGACAGGTGTCCCCATGGCAGTCATTGCACTGTTGATACCAGGTTCGGTTGAATTGGAAAAAAAAAAAATTTGAGGACAAAATTGAGGGCTTGCGTCACAATATCATTACAAAATTCTGACTTTGTGGTGTCCCTGTGCAGAACACACCTGTCTTCCTGACCTGTCAGGTGGATGTCACCTAGCGTGTCTGCTCCAGGCTCACTGCTCAGGTTTAAATGTATAATATATTGTAATGTACTGTCAATGCACTATTATGCTTTATTGTGCTCTTAAGGGTTAACCTGTCTGTGCAGGAGGATGCTTAGGAGATCACATGACTGCTTCAGGGCTTCTGCCCTGCACCCCCAAGCCTGGCTAGACGGGGAGGAGCTAGTTAGTTCAGTGGAGAGAGGAGAGTGGAGGTCACCTTCAGACCTCTACCGTGGATCTGTACCTCATCACATGATGACAGACCTAAGGAACCTAGTTGCTGCACTAATCTATTCCTGAGCAACAACACCCTTCACAGGATCCCGCAGACCAGGTCGCCCAGCAAGTCAGAACCAAGTCTGCAGTGGGGAGAAGAGCCAAGTTTCAGTAACTCTGCATCTGTGGTCGATATTGCCTTAGGGCTTGGCCCAGGAGGCTACTATCCTTGGATTGTGGAGGTTAATACTACCCTGGCGTCACAAATTCAGTCATTACACCCTGTAATTTACTACACGCCACCCCAGTTGGCCACCACAACTTATTTGCTACTTTCAAGAATTAACGTACAGCATACACTCTCATATTGTGTGGGATTCTGGTGTATAAGGTCTCAATGTCCCCTAAGCTCAGATCGACATTCGCGTCAATATTGCTATCTTGTAGACTGGTCAGGAAATCATCTGTGTCTCTCAGGTAAGAAGGGATATCAGTAAGAAGGGGTCACGGCAGTCAACGTTTTGAACAAATACTCCGCCACCCGAGATTATGGTGCGACCACGGAGATCTGATAAAGATTTATGAATCTTTGGGAGATGGTATCATTTATCTTTTTTTTTTTTTAATAAAACATGTCCTTCTACCGGTTGCCTCAAGAATGTTCAGACTAGAAACAACTTTTAGTTACCCAAAGATATATGTGGCTAGTATATGAGTAGGAGGTGAGAGCAATAATGAAAATATCACATAATTGTGCAGGTGTGTATAAGGACAAATGTCAATATCAAAATGGCTTGGGCTAAAACAGAATCACAAATGCGAATAAAGATGCATCCACAAATAGGATGTACCCAAGGCACAGGAATGCCACCCCTAGGAATGCCACTAAGACAAGTAGGAGTCACAGAAGGAACCTGTGACTACAACAATAGCCATGATTCTAATAGTACAAATGAACAAAAAGGACACAAGCATTACTGCAGTATACCTACAAGATACATGACCAATGCACCCTATTGGAAACACCTCTCAGCTCCAATCCCAAACGCGTTTTCGCTAAGCAGCTTCGTCCTTCTGTGACTCCTAATTGTCTTTACCCCATTAGTATAGGGGTGGCATTTCTGTGCCTTAAGATTCAGATATATGAAAAGGAAAACAGAAGAAAAAGCGCACTAATGTGCCATGATTCTGTTATGTAAAAAATAGGTGAACAGAGTTTTGGTATGCTCACCTGGGGGTGTTGTGTTACAGACACAACACCATAGTAGACTTTGATCCCAGATCCCTGGGAAACACGTAGTAGTGGAAGGGCTGCTGGCACCTGGTCGTCTCGGGAGCTGGTCCTGGACGTCCAGTTAGTAGAGAAGGAAGGTGGGATCTATGATCCATAAAATTGTGGTGCTGGGAAGCGCTCCTTTCCAAAGTAGCAGTGTAGAATTGACATCCACAAAGTCGGGAATTTGATAGAGCAAAAAGGTATTTATTCATGCAGGTAGTTACAGGGGATAACGCGTTTCGAGGGGCGGAGACCCCCTCTTCGTCAGATCCAATGCTGGTCAGGGATAGGCTCCCTTCTTATTTATACAGAAAAGCCCGCGAAATTACTACAACGGGTCATATTGCAGACATTTCATATACATCACAATACAATTCTATTGCGTTTTTTATTACACATATCGGAAGTCAATTAAAAGGATACCTGTCAGAAATCTTACTACAGAAAAGAGAAGAAGAAACACTTATTTGTTTTTTAGACTCCCACCTGGGACTATGACCGCACTTAGTGGTCTGGTGATATAGTTTCTGGGAAAGTAAAAAAACGCAGCAGGCATCAGCTGGCCACGCGGAAGATGGGAGACTCGTCCTGTTTGTAAATTCACCCCGGGCTGACAACAGATTGTTGCGCTGGCAGGTTGCTGTTAGACATAGAGGGGGCCGTGTAATCTGGTTATTTGCAGTCCACGACAGGTCCAAAGTAAAATTCAAATTAAAAACAACAAAATTAAAAAACTTATTTGGCTGCATGTTTTTTCAGTCTCAAAAAGATCTATATATATATATCTTTAAGCTCAGGTGGAGTTTCGGGTGGCTCACAATAGTGGGCTAGTCCGGGCTAGTGGTGGGGAGACTCAGTGGTCGCATATTATGATCACTGGGAGGGGTACAGCAGATGTTGGCAAGCGGTGGGTGAGCACGAATACCCCTCTCATTCGAAAATTAACTTCGAGTAGACATCAAATTTGGAAGAACCACCTTAAGGGAATAGATGTTATATTTGTTTGGAAATAAGGTGTGTTTTTAATTCAACCGTATTTCGGTCTATAGGATTTCCATAATTGTAGTTCGTGGTGCATTTCAGATATTGCGTATTTGTCGCAAAATTATATCAGTATCCATGGTGGTGTTATTAAATCCACTTGTATTCAGATGCCGTGTTATCCCAGCGCTGAAAGAGGTGTGTGTAAGGGCCATGTTTGACAGAGTGCATAACAATTATGTTCCTCTGGACATGGCTATATTCAGCTAAAGGGCGCCTCTTCAGTATATTAATTTTACTGCCTCATTCAAGCCATGGGGTTGTAGTGATTCTAGCCTGTACATCCAAAACATTTCCCTTTTTGCTAGGGCTTCTGATCGGTTGGTGGTATGACTGGGAATAAAATCAATGGGAGTAATCGAGAAGGAGTTCTCAACATCTCTATGTTTCAGAGTAATGTGACGTGACAAGCTGTGCTTCATGTAACCTTTTCTGATGTTATCTCTGTGTTGGTTGGTCCTTAGGTGCAGTTTCTGTGACGTGCGACCAACATATTGCAGCCCGCAACAACAGTTAATTAGATAGATCGCAAATTGGGACTGACAAGTGAGGTGAAATCGTATATTACATTTTTCTCTTGTATGGAAGCTTGAGAAAGAAGTGTCACGGTCAGTTATTGTTTTACAGCACAGACATCTTTTGTTATTGCATCTGAATGCCCCATTTTTCAGTGTAGTTTCCATGGTGTTCGACGCTTTTTTCTTTTGTTTCTTTAGGCGGCTAGGAGCGAACAACAACAACGAAAAAATGAAGCGAAACTCCTAAAGAAACCTAATATGGACACCACAAAAGGATCAAACCATCAAAATCTTTAATCTCTCAGACTATATTCTTAATCAAGGTGAATTATCCCTGTTGCAAAAAGGTCTTTCCTTCTGCCCCAAATACCATCCAAAAAAATTTGATTTATTTCTTGATTTACATAGCTTCACTAGAAAACTGACTCTACAACGCCATTTTTCATTACCTAACAACACTTCAATAAAACTACTGAACCTGAGACAACAGAAGCAATAGGGGTACACCCCACAATCAGGAACAAATCCAGATTCTACCCTGTGGAGAGCCAGGGACACCTATTAAAGGCCTTTCATGACTCTGTAGCTGAGGAATTCAAATCCCTCTCTGACAAATTTCCCTCCCACTCAAAAGAGGGATATCTTTCCAAGAACGAACAAGCATCACTGGAAGCTTTACAGGACAATACAAACATTGTAATTCACCCCGCCGATAAGGGCGGAGGGGTTGTAATTCAGAACTATAATGATTATAAGGCTGGGTTCACACTACGTTTTCTCCCATACGGGAGCGCATACGGCAGGAGGGAGCTAAAAGCTCGCGCTCCCGTATGTTACCGTATGCGCTCCCGTATGTCATTCATTTCAATGAGCCGACCGGAGTGAAACGTTCGGTCCGGTCGGCTCATTTTTGCGCCGTATGCGCTTTTACAACCGGACCTAAAACCGTGGTCAACCACGGTTTTAGGTCCGGTTGTAAAAGCGCATACGGCGCAAAAATGAGCCGACCGGACCGAACGTTTCACTCCGGTCGGCTCATTGAAATGAATGACATACGGGAGCGCATACGGTTACATACGGGAGCGCGAGCTTTTAGCTCCCTCCTGCCGTATGCGCTCCCGTATGGGAGAAAACGTAGTGTGAACCCAGCCTAACACCGAAGCCTGGAAAATACTAGGGGATATCTCATATTATCAGCGAACAAGTAACGATCCCCTACCGGATCTAAAAACCAAATATCTACCCTTCTAGAGGAGGGTTTGAAGCAACAAGTACTCACAAAAAAAGAGAAGAATTTCTTATGGATACCCAATCCGAAAATGGCATTTTACTATCATTTACCTAAAATCCATAAAGACCAGACACACCCACCCGGAAGACCCATTATATCCGGTATAAGCAGTATAACTAGCAATATTTCACAATACCTCGACCTAGTACTTCAACCATACGTCCGAAACCTACCAAGCTATCTTAAAAACTCGGACGATTTAATGACCACTCTGAAAGACAATAAAATGGAGGAAAAAAGCGGAGGTAGCGCCGGGTGCGGTGTAGGTCGTTATCCGGTATAGGTGGGTACTCAGGTGGGGGTAGCGTGTTCCTTGCCGGTGATGGTAGCTTGGTATGCAGACCAGCAGTTTCAGGACGGAGCTCAGAGGAGAGTCCGTAGAATAATGCAGAGGTATTGGAAGAAAAAAGCTGCGTTGGCGCTCCCAAGGAAGTAACCCAAGTCGTGGGTATTGATGCAAAATAATTTATTCTTACAGCATAAGAAATCAAAGAAAATAATAAATATAAAGCAAGATGCGTTTCGGTAAATAACATCTCAATTTCGTTGGTGGCCGCTCCTCGAAGCGCTGGGTGGACATTGAAATTACTGGAGCTGGTCTGGAGACATCCTCAGTGCCTTGGCTGCCTCGAGAGGCAGTTTCGAGGAGAAAGGGGAACTTGCTACCGTGGGTATCTAGAGAGCTGATCACTACCATTCAGCGTTACCTCCCTAAGACACGGCTCTTTGTTCCTGATGGCCCTATGACACAACTCCTGGGAAACCCCTGTTTCCCTCCGGGCTCTTGGAGTCTTCATTCCTTGGGATCACAGAGCCCCCCTCCCTACCGATACGTGGGTTTCTAGATGGTACGGTGCCCCTTCCTTATGATGTTTTAGTTCCCGAGGCTCAGCGTACCCCGGCTAGACACATGAATTACCTTCAGCTTCAACACTTTGTCCGGACAGAACACATGACTCTAAACTTGGGCAGACCCTTACACCCTTTTGAGAAGCGCTTCACTTCTTCTTCCCAGACCCCCAGGGCAGTGTCCCAAATCTATGGTCTCTTCTTCGAAGAGAAAGCTCAGAATCCGCCGTCCTACGTTGCAGCCTGAGAGACAGAACTGCAGACTTCCTTTGCGGCAACCGACCGGTCTTTTGCATTCACTAAGTGCCATAAGTTCTCGATCTCATGTAAGGCCCAGTAAACCAACTTTAAGCTTCTGTACCGTTGGTATAGGGTACCCGTGACTCTCCATAGAATGTTTCCCTCAGTGTCTCCCCTATGCTGGCGATGCGGTGGAGAGAGGGGTACGATGTCCCATATATGGTGGTCATGCCCCATGCTTGCCTCTTTCTGGACGGTGGTGCTGTCCCGAATGGAGACCGTCATGGGGATAAAATACCCTAATGATCCTAAAGTATTACTCCTGACAATCCTCCCCACCTCTTCTAGGACTCCCTCCAGGATCCTAGCCCATTTCATGCTAATGGCGGCCCGTACGGTGATCCCCAGGTGCTGGAAGTTCATCCATGCCCCAACTGTGACTGACGGGTACACGGAATTACTGTTCCTCTGTCGTATGGAGGAATTGATGGCAGACTCCTCAGGTCGCTCAGAGAAGTTTGTGATGATATGGAGCCCATGGCTCGCCTTCCTGTAAACTCCCCTCTATAGAGATCATTGACACCTAACTTTGCCCAACACTACCGCCCTTATGACATTCCTTGACCGACTTCCCCTACCCCCCCCCCCCCACCTCCCCCCTCCCTGGCCAGGTGTCCAGTGGCTGTGCTTGCAGTTCGGGTGGGCGAGTGCTGACGGCTGGTGTTCACGGAGAGGTCATCCGCGTCGACCGGGAGACCGCAGGTCTGTATCCCTCCCTCTTCTCTCTCTCCCCACTCCTTCTCTCATCCTTTTCCCTCCCCTTCTTTGTTTCCCTTCCCCTCTTGCTACTCTCGCATCTACATTTCTTATATCTATTTCTGATGTTTTGTTTTCTTCTATGACTATGGAGTATTTTGTTCACCAGGCACATTATCTCATACTTATATTGCTCTGTCGCTGTTATGTGAGGTAGAAATGATTACATCCCTATTCTATCTTGATGGGCATTACCCTGTTCACACTCATGTATGGAACTATGATGTACAGTGCTTGATACTCTTAGTCCGGAATGTTTCTCTTTTTATGTTTAATAAAACATTGTTTGAATATTAAAAAAAATTTGCAATACATTTACTTTGATGGGATTCTGCTGTTCCATTCACAGAGCGGAAATTCCACTTTCCGCATTCTGCAAAAATATAAGACCAGATTTATATTTTTAATTCTGTGTTCTGAGAATTCCGGTAGAATTTCGCAATTCTATTCAGCAAGCTGTGGAAACAACTGTAACTCATATGTACCGGAGGATCTCTGGGGACAACTTGGCCTACCCTAAATCTTTGGTTACGTCCTACAAGTGCTGTCCATCATTGGAGGCCGCCTTCTGCTTGTATATGACCATATGTGGATGCTGGGACATAGGCAACAATAGGCAGGAGCTGTCCCATTTAGATAAAAAGGTCATTTTACAGGGAGGGGGAGGCTGAGCTCTGAGCTTCAGCTAATGTGAAGATCCTGTCTTATCTATACACTGGTGTCACCATTGACTAAAATTCTTTACTAACCACTTTTCAGCAGCCTCCTATCATCACTGACAGAACAGGAAATCTCAGCATAGATCAGGAAAAAAATCAGCAAAATCAGGAAAAAAAAAATAGCAAAATCAGGAAAAAAAAATCACAAAAATGTCTTAAAAATATGTGAAACATTAAGAGGAGATTCATGAAAAGCCATGTAGAGGAAAAGTTGACCAGTTGCCTATAGCAACCAATCAGACTGCTTTTTTTATTTTTATTTTTTCATTTTTAAAAAGGCCTCTGAAAAATCAAAGAAGCGATCTGATTGGTTGCTATGGGTAACTGGTCATTTTTTCCTCTGCACACCTTTTTGATGAATCTTCCCTCCAAAAGTTTGAAACATTAGGTCATTTTCTGATAACACATTCCTTTTAAGCAAACCATGCACATTAATATTGGCCAAAACTGCTCCATGGAATCAACCAACCATTTAATTATATAGAGGCCTACCGGCATTTCCCTCAACAGGAGACATAGAGGTAGAGAAGAATTGGGCATACTGGATTTACACATACAGAATTCTTTTGTACTCTGGCAGTGGCTTTCTCCCTGGCCCTGTTCAGATTAGATGCACAAGCATGGGCAAGTTAGGCGTGCATACAGTCGGTACTCCCCTGGTTTGAAGGAATTTTTTCATGGTATGTTTTAACCTCTGTGCTGTAAACTGGTAGGGTGGCGTTCCCTTCCACGTGTAGACAGTAGACAATAGAAAGCGTCCAGCACCAAGAAGGCAGGTAAAATCATGCTTTATTGGAGGTATAAAAATAACAAACAGCATACATGGAGCGCAGTCCCTACGCGTTTCGGGCTGGTGTGCCCTTAGTCATGGCATAAAACATACCAACACTGTGACCTTTTTATAGCAAAAGACATTGTGGTCACATGATTGTAACTGCAGTGTGTTGGATCATCTAAAAAATACAGCATGAAATAAATCATAGGATTTGAGAAACGTTCTACATTAACATAAATGGTCTCTAATTTATTAGTATAAGAATACATACAAACACCAAGTTAAAAAAAAGAGCCGGACACGGACAGTCACAATGTGGTTAATCATACTAATGAGGGCATTATTAATGATGATACACATGTATGTATTGATTTTGTTGATCAAAAAAATATACTTACACTAAGAGCATTGAATATTGAATCGTCTACATTTTGTGATGAGGGACAGGGTGTTACTACATCTAATAGGGATTTTTATCCCATAGCATCCCGTCCTCCTGCCTTGGACAGATTTCAGGAACTAGTTGAACAGGATCTAGTAAAACTACAGGAAGAGGGGGGAAAAGCAAAAAATGCCCATGGTTCCAATCTGTCCAAAGCAGAAAAATTTGCAGTACAAGAGTAAAAAAATAACAAAAATTTTATTATTCATGTTTCAGACAAGGGTGGATGTATTGTCGTTCTGGATGTGGGTTTGTACGAGAAACTGAATATGGATATGCTCTCGGATCAATCCACATACAGACGACTCCAAGGGGATCCTACCAGAAATTGCCAGGTTGCTTTAAACAGATTGCTGAAGGAGGGACTCCAAATGGGGATCCTCGACAATGAAATTAAGGAATATTTGATGGTTAGGGACCCGGTCACCCCAGTCTTCCACTCTCTCCCCAAGGTCCATAAAGGTGTTTTTCCACCTCCCCTCCGCCCTATTGTGGCAGGTATTGGATCTCTTGGGGAGAGACTGGGAGACTGGGTTGACAGTTATTTACAGCCCCTTACAAAAATTACACCCAGCTACATTAAGGACACAAAACATGTCCTACATGTGATGGATGGTATAAAATGGGATTCCACTTATGCGTGGGCTACATGCGATGTGGTTTCCCTTTATCCATCCATCCCCTGGGCAGAGGGTTTAAGAGCATTGGCAAAACACATGGATACATACAGTCGGTACTCCCCTGGTTTGAAGGAATTTATTTTAATGGCCACAGAATTTCTGTTAAAAAACAATTATTTTATGTTTAATGACCAGTATTTTCTTCAAACCAGGGACGCCTCAATGGGGGCAAAATATTCCCCGTCTTTTGCCAACATCTGCATGAGTCAGTGGGAGGAGGAGGTGATTTTTTCAAGTAATAATCCATATCAACAACAGATCAAATGGATGGGGAGATTTATAGACGATCTCATTTTTGTGTGGAGAGGATCTGAACTAGAGTTTAAGGACTTTGTCCAATATATCAATCAGAACTATCTAAATCTTTCCTTTACCTCCACTTTTTCACGGGGAAGCATCTCCTTTTTGGATGTATGCTTCTCTGTGGAAAATAATGAGATTGTCATAGCTCTCTATAGAAAAGAGAATGCAGGAAATGCAATTCTACAGGCAACATCGTGTCACCCGCAACATGTCCTCCGTAACATTCCCTATGGGGAATGGTGCAGGTTAAGATGCAATTGCAGCAAGCAGGAAACATTCATTCGGGAATCAGATTTACTTTTTGATAGACTGTGCGATAGAGAGTACCGTCCAGAGACACTCAATAAGGCGAGAATCAGAGCAGCCAGTTTAAATAGACAGGACCTTATAGTACACAGTACAAGGAATAGGAAACAACATATAAAAGAGGATAGTGCCCATCCCCCCTATTTTATTACACAGTATAGCAAACAATTCCATAAGATTAGAGTGACTATTGTGACAATATGTCTTGTCTTCAATAAACGCAAGTTTTCATCTGAACTCCTGGTGATGGACATTGCATTCTTACCCGGATTGTATCAGTGAAGCCGGGGCGGTGCCGGCGGGTCCGCGGCACAGGTGTGCTCAGAAGGAGGGAGTGAGCTGACTTCAATCTAATCTAATTCCATAAGATTGGTAATATCATCAAAAAGAATCTACCTATACTACATCAGGATACTGTCTTGCATAACGTGTTACAAGATTACTTTAAAATGGTATCCAAGAAAGGTCCATCATTGGGATCCATTCTTTCCCCCAGCATATTTCAAAATAGTGATAAAAAACACACTGACATAAATTGGTTGCCACATGACGCTACGGGATAAAAATCCCTATTAGATGTAGTAACACCCTGTCCCTCATCACAAAATGTAGACGATTCAATACTCAATGCTCTTAGTGTAAGTACATTTTTTTGATCAACAAAATCAATACATACATTTGTATCATCATTAATAATGCCCTCATTAGTATGATTAACCACATTGTGATTGTCCGTGTCCGGCTCTTTTTTTTGAACTTGGTGTTTGTATGTATTCTTATACTAATATATTAGAGACCATTTATGTTTATGTAGAACGTTTCTCAAATCCTGTAATTTATTCCATGCTGTATTTTTTAGATGATCCAACACACTGCAGTTACGATCATGTGACCACAATGTCTTTTTCTATAAAAAGGTCACAGTGTTGTTATGCTTTATGCCATGACTAAGGGCACACCAGCCCGAAATGCGTAGGCACTGCGCTCCATGTATGCTGTTTGTTATTTTTGTACCTCCAATAAAGCACAATTTTACCTGCCTTCTTGTTGCTGAACGCTTTCTATTGTCACATGTGTCTAGACAGCTTAAGACTAAATGTTATAGAGAGCTGTATAAAAATCTAGGAGGCTTGAGAGAGCTTCTTAACATGTATAGAGAACTTTAAATGTACAGAGAGTTCTAAATGTCTAGTGAGATAATGCTAGTCCCAAGAATGTGTCAGGATGGATATATGTATAATAATTTCATCTTAAGCCTTCGTCCTAGTTCCTCTGCCATAGGGGATGGGCGTCGGGGTCGACTTGTTTTAAGTAAGGGAGTTTTTGGTGTCCTGGTACCATATTACATACAGTACCTTGGTAGGGGTCCCCAAAGTCAGAGTTCCTAGGAACTGTGGGGTCCTCAGATCTAGTCTTCCCCTAGTCTAGATAACTAATATATTGCATAATTAAATGTAAATAAATGTATATAGAAAGTGTACTTACCTTGCGCTAGCGTCCCAGGACCTGCGGGTCACGTGACGAGGTTTAGACTCTATGGTTAATGCAAAGGACCTTTGGAGGTTCATAGGCCATATGATACCCAAAATGCTTTGTGAGGCTGATTGACAGATGGCGTGGACCGATCCTGAAGCGGCCAGCCCCTGCCCATATAAGGGAGCTGCGGCCATTATTCTCTCTCTTGTTTCTGCGCTGCCAAGCAAGCAGCATCATTGCTCTTGGGTTGCTGTCACTGAATGAGGTAGGACCTCCGCAACTTACAACGACAATTACCAGGCCAAAGCCTTGCGGCCTCGGCTGAATTACACAGTGATTTCTTATAAATTCTCCGTAATTACTGGCAAGGACCCTGGACCTAAACTTAACCCCATATCCAGCGGATCTGCGCATACTAAATTCCTTCAAGCTAAAGAACTTACTTAAAGTCCCATCCAACGGTCAATCTCAGCCAAGCTATTCATAGACTCTGTTAGGCTGGGTTCACACCACGTTTTCTTAAATCAGGTTCCCATATACGGTTGGGAGGAGGGGGGGCGGGGCTTAATCGCGGCGCCCGCACTCAGCCGTATTTGGGAACCGTATTTAATGTATGTCTATGAGCCGACCGGAGAGAACCACAGCCTCCGGTCGGCTTAGTTTTCGGCCGTATGCGGTTTCCCGACTGCAGGCAACAACGTGGTCGGCTCATAGACATACATTAAATACGGTTCCCGAATACGGCTGAGTGCGGGCACCGCGATTAAGCCCCGCCCCCTCCTCCCAGCCGTATACGGGAGCCGTATTTAACAAAACTTGGTGTGAACCCAGCCTTACAAAGACTGTTTGTATGTTCGCATGTTACAGAAAATCTTCAGTAAAAGTTGATGCAAGTTTTCAGCGAAGCTCTGGTTGTGGACAATTCTTTGTTCTGCAAACACCTATCATCCTTGGGCAGGGTGGCGATAGGCCAAATCACGCAGCAATTAACCCTCACCCTGGCGTCATGACTGATAAGGGTTAATAGAACCCTTTATAATCTGCAGAGCAACATCCTGACCACCACATCCACAAGGCAACCACCACAACTACTATAAACCCTCCGTACCTCTCCTCATCACTACTATAACCCCCCCTACACCTCTCCTCATCACTACTATAACCCCCCCTGCACCTCTCCTCATCACTACTATAACCCCCCCTGCACCTCTCCTCATCACTACTATAACCCCCCCTGCACCTCTCCTCATCACTACTTTAACCCACCCTGCACCTCTCCTCATCATTACTATAACCCCCTCACACCTCTCCTCATCACTACTATAACCCCCACCTGCACCTCTCCTCATCACTACTATAACCCCTCCGCACCTCTCCTCATCACTACTATAACCTCCCCCCCCCCCCCCCGCACCTCTCCTCATCACTACTAGAGATGTCGCAAAACTTAGCACGTTCGCATTCGCATCGCCCGGCGAACATATGTGAAGTTCGATTCGCCCCCTATACTTTAACATTGCGGTAAACTTTGACCCTGTGAGTCAGAGTCAGCAGACACATTACAGCCAATCAGCAGCAGTCCCTCCCTTCCAGACCCTCCTACCTCCTGCACGGATGCCATTTTACCTTCATTTGGCATGCTGCAGGCTTAGAAAGTGGAGAGACAGAGAAGCTGCTCCTGCTGTATAGGGAAAGCGATAGCTAGGTTGCTGCTAGGTGTTGTATTCAGGGTCCACTTTACTCCTAAAGCACTAGTCTAATATCTGCTTTAAGGACAGCACCCAAAAAAGCCGTTTTAGGGCTCAAATATCAGTCCGTGTGTCTTGCAACAGCTGGAGGCACCCTGGTTGGGAGGGAACCACTGGTTAAAAGGGGTACTCCGGTGTAAAACTTAAGTTCCTTCAAGCAACTAACTACAGTATTAAAAGGGCTAAAAGTTCAGTCCATGTGTCTTGCAACTGCTGGAGGCACCCTGGTTGAGGACCTCTGCTTAAAAGGGGAACTCCGATGGCAACCTTTTTTGCTCATTGTCACACTAGTGCAAATCACATTTGGTTTGACAGCTGTTCAAATAAAATAAAATAAAAATCTTTTTTGGCTGTGAAATGAAACCAGTGCTGCCTAAAGGGGGGCTCTAACTATGTGCTGCCTAATATATGGGAATCTATGTGCTGCCTAAAGGGGGATCTAAATATGTGCTGCCTAAAGGGGGCTCTATGTGCTGCCTAAAGGGAGGCTCTAACTATGTGCTGCCTAATATGTGGGAATCTATGTGCTGCCTAAAGGGGGCTCTATGTGCTGCCTAAAGGGAGGCTCTAACTATGTGCTGCTTAATATGGGGAATCTATGTGCTGCCTAAAGGGGGGCTCTAACTATGTGCTGCCTAACATGGGGGAATCTATGTGCTGCCTAAAGGGGGGATCTAACTATGTGCTGCTTAATATGGGGGAAATCTATGTGCTGCCTAAAGGTGGTCTCTACGTGCTGCCTAAAGGGGGGCTCTAACTATGTGCTGCCTAACATGGGGGAATCTATGTGCTGCCTAAAGGGGGGATCTAACTATGTGATGCCTAAAGGGGGATCTATGTGCTGCTCTATGTGCTGCCTAAAGGGAGGCTCTTCCTATGTGCTGCCTAAGGGGGAGCTCTAACTATGTGCTGCCTAATATGGGGGAATCTATTTGCTGCCTAAAGGGGGGGATCTAACTATGTGATGCCCAAAGGGGGGATCTAACTATGTGATGCCCAAAGGGGGGCTCTATGTGCTGACTAAAAGGGGCTAAAGCATGTTATTCCAAATCATTTAGGAATAATAGGTGATTTCTGCCCTTTATGGATTAAAACCAGACTCTGCATCGACTATGTAATTTCCCATGGGAGTTTTTCCATGGATCCCCCTCCAGCACGACACAGTCCAGGTGTTAGTCCCCTTGAAATAACTTTTATTGTGGCCAGAAAGAGTCCCTGTGGGTTTAAAAATTCGCCTGCCCATTGAAGTCAATGGCGGTTCGTCCGGTTCGCGAACATTTGCGGAAGTTCGCGCTCGCCGTTCGCAAACCGAAAATGTTATGTTTGTGACATCACTAATCACTACTATAACCCCCCCTGCACCTCTCCTAATAACTACTATAACCCCCCCTGCACCTCTCCTCATCACTACTATAACCCCCCTGCACCTCTCCTCATCACTACTATAACCCCCCCACACCTCTCCTCATCACTACTATAACCCCCCCTCCACCTCTCCTCATCACTACTATAACCCCCCCTGCACCTCTCCTCATCACTACAATAACCCCTTCCCACCTCTCCTCATCACTACTATAACCCCTCCCCACCTCTCCTCATCACTACTATAACCCCCCCTGCACCTCTCCTCATCACTACTATAACCCCCCCGCACCTCTCCTCAACACTACTATAACCCCCCTGCACCTCTCCTCATCACTACTATAACCCCCCCTGCACCTCTCCTAATCATTACTATAACCCCCCCCGCACCTCTCCTCATCACTACTATAACCCTTCAGCACCTCTCCTCATCACTACTATAACCCCCCCTGCACCTCTCCTCATCACTACTATAACCCCCCTGCACCTCTCCTCATCACTACTATAACCCCCCCCCCGCACCTCTCCTCATCACTACTATAACCCCCCCGCACCTCTCCTCATCACTACTATAACCCCCACTGCACCTCTCCTCATCACTACCATAACCCCCCCGCACCTCTCCTCATCACTACTATAACCCCCCCCGCACCTCTCCTCATCACTACTATAACCCCCCCTGCACCTCTCCTCATCACTACTATAACCCCCTCTGCACCTCTCCTCATCACTACTATAACCCCCCGCACCTCTCCTCATCACTACTATAACCCCAACGCACCTCTCCTCATTACAACTATAACCCCCCCTGCACCTCTCCTCATCACTACTATATCCCCCCCTCACCTCTCCTCATCACTACTATAACGCCCCCTGCACCTCTCCTCATCACTACTACAACCCCCCCTACACCTCTCCTCATCAGTACTATAACCCCCCTGCACCTCTCCTCATCACTACTATAACCCCCCACATCTCTCCTCATCACTACTTTAACCCCCCGCACCTCTCCTCATCACTACTATAACCCCCCCTGCAGCTCTCCTCATCACTACTATAACCCCCCGCATCTCTCCTCATCACTACTATAACCCCTTCTGCACCTCTCCTCATCACTACTATAACCCCCCCCGCACCTCTCCTTATCACTACTATAACCCCCCCTGCACCTCTCCTCATCACTACTATAACCTCCCCGCACCTCTCCTCATCCCTACTATAACCCCCCACATCTCTCCTCATCACTACTATAACCCCCCTGCACCTCTCCTCATCACTACTATAACCCCCCCCCCACACCTCTCCTCATCCCTACTATAACCCCCTGCATCTCTCCTCATCACTACTATAACCCCCTGCACCTCTCCTCATCACTACTATAACCCCTCCAGCACCTCTCATCATCACTACTATAACCCCCCGCACCTCTCCTCATCACTACTATAACCCCCCCCGCACCTCTCATCACTACTATAACCCCCCACACCTCTCCTCATCACTACTATAACCTCCCCGCACCTCTTCTCATCCCTACTATAACCCCCCGCATCTCTCCTTATGACTACTATAACCCCCCTGCACCTCTCCTCATCACTACTATAACCCCCCGCACCTCTCCTGATCACTATTATAACCCCCTTGCACCTCTCCTGATCACTAATATAACCCCCTGCACCTCTCCTGATCACTACTATAATCCCCCCCGCACCTCTCCTAATCACTACTATAACCCCCCGCACCTCTCCTCATCACTACTATAATACCTCCTGCACCTCTCCTCATCACTACTATAACCCCCCTGCACCTCTCCTCATCACTACTATAACCCCCCCGCACCTCTCCTCATCACTACTATAACCCCTCCTGCACCTCTCCTCATCACTACTATAACCCCCCCCCTGCACCTCTCCTCATCACTACTATAACCCCCCTGCACCTCTCCTCATCACTACTATAACCCCCTTGCACCTCTCCTCATCACTACTATAACCTCCCGCATCTCTCCTCATCACTACTATAACCCCCCCGCACCTCTCCTCATCACTACTATAACCCCCCCACACCTCTCCTCATCACTACTATAACCTCCCCGCACCTCTCCTCATCACTACTATAACCCCCCGCACCTCTCCTGATCACTAATATAACCCCCTTGCACCTCTCCTGATCACTAATATAACTCCCTGCACCTCTCCTCATCACTACTATAATCCCCCCGCACCTCTCCTCATCACTACTATTACCCCTGCACCTCTCCTCATCACTACTATAACCCCTCCTGCACCTCTCCTCATCACTACTATAACCCCCCTGCACCTCTCCTCATCACTACTTTAACCCCCCCGCACCTCTCCTCATCACTACTATAACCCCCCCTGCACCTCTCCTCATCACTACTATAACCCCCCCTGCACCTCTCCTCATCACTACTATAACCCCCCTGCACCTCTCCTCATCACTACTATAACCCCCTTGCACCTCTCCTCATCACTACTATAACCCCCTGCACCTCTCCTCATCACTAATATAACCCCCCGCACCTCTCCTCATCACTACTATAACCACCCGCACCTCTCCTCATCACTACTATAACCCCTCCTGCACCTCTCCTCATCACTATTATAAACCCCCCTTGCACCTCTCCTCATAACTACTATAACCCCCCACACCTCTCCTCATCACTACTATAACCCCCCCCGCACCTCTCCTCATCACTACTATGACCCCCCGCACCTCTCCTCATCACTACTATAACCCTCCCTGCACCTCTCCTCATCACTACTATAACCCCTCCTGCACCTCTCCTCATCACTACTATAACCCCCCTGCACCTCTCCTCATCACTACTATAACCCCACTGCATCTCTCACCACCCCCAGAACACCCCCCTGCACCTCTCATCACCCCCATAACACCCCTCTCATCACCTCCATAAAACCCCCCCTCCCATCACCCCCATAACACCCCGCTGCACCTCTCATCACCCCCATAACCTCCCCATGCACCTCTCATCACCCCTATAACACCCCAAGCACCTCTTTCCCTGCACCTCTCATCACCATTGTAGTCTGCAAACAACACCCAGGCCCGTTGAATCAGGACAGGCAAACCAAGCAATTGCTTGGGGCCCCGAGCTGGCCCGGGGCCCCCGAGCAGAGCCGGTGTTTGCCTGTCCTCTTGCGCTATCCCGTTCGGCAGGCAGCTCGCCCTGTCGGCCTGCCGGCCCAGCAGTGCGAGAGCCTGTCTGGAGAGGGAGGCAGAGACTGGAAGTCGCTGCCTCCGGCTACTTTTTGTGCCCCCTCCGGCTTACCGTCCGTCGGCCCGGGCCTCCTATGTGCGCGCCGCTCACCATGTCACCTGACATCACGCTGAGTCCCAGAATTCAGAGGCCGGTGTCCTGACGCCAGCCCTAGAGCGTGACAGTGGGCGGTGCACGAACTGCCGACATTACTGCGCGCGGCGTTAGGTGTGCAAGTAAGTGCAACTTCTCTGACAGTGAGTGAAAGTGAAGGTTTTGCACTCAATTCCTAGGGGTACTAGTACTACTATCTACCTGCCTACTGGGTCTGGGGGGGGAAGGGGGTTAATCTGGGGGTACTACCTTCCTATTGAGGGGGGAGAGGGGGTTAATCTGCCCCCCCCAGTAGGCAGGTAGTACCCCCAGATTAACCCCCTCTTCCCCCCCCAGTAGGAAGGTAGTACCCCCAGATTACCCCCTCTTCTGGGGGTACTGCCTACTGGGGGGAGGGGGTTAATCTGTGGGTACTACCTTTCTACTGGGAGGGGAGAGGGGTTAATCTGGGGGCACTACCTTCCTACTGGGGGGGGGGTGAGGGGGTTTATCTGGGGGTACTTCATGCCTACTGGGGGGGAGGGGGTTAATCTGGGGTACTACCTGCCTACCATGGGGGTGGGGTCTAATATGGGGCTACTACCTGTCTACTGGGGGGGTAATCTGAGGGTACTACCTGTCCACTGGGGGGAGGGGGTCAATCTTGGGGTACTACCTGCCTACTAGGGATCTAATTTGGGGGTACTTCCTGTCTACTGGTTTGGGGGGGGGGTTAACATGGGGGGACAATGTGACATGGGGGAAGATGAGACGGGGAAGGGATAGGAAGGGGAGAATGTGACATGGGGGGATAGAAATGAAATGGGGAGAATGTGATTAGGGGGGATAAAAATGAAACGGGGAAGATGTGAAATGAGTGGTGCATATAAAATGGGGGAATAGATGTAAAATGGGGGGAAATTGGACATGAAATGGGAGGATTTCACTATTTGTTTATAATATTGAAATTGCAATATTTAGGTCCATAATTGCAATCGCACAGTTTGACCTTATCTTGCAGCCCTACTAGCTATGTACCTGGCTACCTAACTACCTACATCAGTGTTTCCCAACCAGGGTGCAAAGCTATGACTCCCAGCATGCCCGGAAAGCCAGAGGTCGTCTGAGCGCTGTAGTTTTGCAACAGCTGGAGGCACCATGGTTGGGGACTGTTGGGCACCATGCTCTGTTACTGAGTGGGACACCAAGGGGGGCATTATTACAGGCCTATAGATGAGGAGATTGTGTAGTGTTAAAGGGGTACTCCGTTTAACAACTGGTGCCAGAAAGTTAAACAGATTTGTAAATTACTTCTATTAAAAAAATCTTAATCCTTCTAGCTGCTGAATACTACAATGGAAATTCTTTTCCGTTTGAAACACAGAGCTCTCTGCTAACATCATGAGCACAGTGCTCTCTGCTGACATCTCTGTCCATTTTAGGAACTGCCAGAGTAAAAGGAAATCCCCATAGCAAACATATGCTGTTCTGGACAGTTCCTAAAATGGACAGAGATGTCAGCAGAGAGCACTGTGTTTCAAAAATAATATAATTTCCACTGTAGTATTCAGCAGCTAATAAGTACAGGAAGGATTAAGATTTTTTAATAGAAGTAATTTACAAATCTGTTTAACTTTCTGGCACCAGTTGATTTAAAAAAAAAAAAAATGCATACGTCATGAGTCCCGATCCTGCGATATAACGCGGGGTCACACGGTGACCCCGCATCATATCGCGGCGGGCCCGGCGTCATAGTGAAGCCGGGACCCGCCTCTAATAGCGCGTGGCACTGATCGCTGTGCCGCGCACTATTAACCCTTTAGCCGCGCGCTCAAAGCTGAGCGCGCGGCTAAAAACGAAAGTAAAAGTGCCCGGCTAGCTCAGGGAGCTGTTCGGGATCGCCGCGGTATAATCGCGGCATCCCGAACAGCTGTAGCACAGGAGGAAGGTCTCTTACCTTCTCCTGTGCTGTCCGATCGCCGAATGAATGCTTCAAGCCTGAGATCCAGGCTTGAGCATTCAATCGCCGAAAACACTGATTGATCCATTCCTATGGAGATGGATCAATCAGTGTAAAAGATCAGTACATGCAATGTTATAGCCCCCTATAGGAGCTATAATATTGCATAAGAAAAGTGTAAAAAAAAATCATTAACCCTTTCAATTATCCCTTCCCCTAATAAAAGTTTAAATCACCCGGCATTTCCAAAAATAAAAAAAACATTATGTAAATAATAATAAAAATAAACATATGTGGTATCTCTGCGTGCGGAAATGTCCGATTTATAAAAATATACCGCTTTTTAAACCGCTCGTTCAATGGCACAGGCGCCAAAAAATTGCCAAAGTCCAAAATAGCGCATTTTGATCACTTTTTATACCACAAAAAAGTTAATGAAAAGTGATCAAAAAGTCTGATCAGAACAAAAATGGTACCGCTAAAAACTTCAGATGACGGCGCAAAAAATGAGTCCTCAAAGCGCCCTGAACACAGAAAAATAAAAAAGTTATAGGGGTCAGAAGATGACCATTTTAAACGTATAAATTTTCCTGCATGTATTCATGATTTTTTTCGGAAGTGATACAAATTCAAACCTATACAAGTAGGGTATCATTTTAATCGAATGGACCTACAGAATAAAGATTAGGTATCATTTTTGACAAAAAATGTACTGCGTAAAAATAGAAGCCCCCAAAACTTACAAAATAGTGTTTTTTCATCAATTTTGTCGCACATTGATTTTTTTTCCCGTTTCACCGTAGATTTTTGGGTAAAATGACTAATGTCATTACAAAGTAGAATTAGTGACGCAAACATTAAGCCATTATATATAATTTTAGGTGAAAACTTTTAAGAGTTATGATTTTTTAAAGTTAAGGAGGAAAAATTGAAAATGAAAAAACGGAAAAAGCCCGGGTCCTTAAGGGGTTAAGGAGAGCACTGGAAAAATGCAGAGTCTAAGATGTTTGTTCTGCAGATGAAGAGAGATGAAGTTTTGGCTGGAGAAGATATCATGGCGGTCTGAGTCAGACGGGGAAGAAAAGGAAAGAGGACGACGCTGATCAGAAAAGACGTGACCTGTGAGTTCCTGCATGTAGCTGTAAACACTTATATGGGGTATATATCCTGTGTACAGCTGGTATATAATCTCTATATGGTCCCGTATATATAATCTTTTTTGCGTGCGTAAGGTGGGGAGGGGGCTTCCATTTCTATTTTGCTTGGGGCCCCCAAATTCCTTCAAACGGCCCTGACAACACCCCAACCCGAGCAACCACCCCCCGCTCCCCGGCGCACGCCCCCGCCCGTTCACCCACCCTGCTGGGGATCTGTGCAGCTGCTGCTCCTGTCACAGTGTCACTGCACAGGGAGGATCTGTCTGGAGGATGCTTTAGCTGGACTGGAGAACGCGTAGGGACAGGTAAGGTGACTGGAGTAGACGTGCGTGCCTGCGCGGGGCACGTCGACTCCCATCAGCCCCTGGCCTGTCCGGCCCTGCCGTACTTCTTCAGGGGCCCGTACCCTAGAAAGAGCAGGCCATAGTCCTCGGGCCCCCCCAGACAGGGGTCAGTGAGTGACAGTCACTCACTGACAAGCTGGTAAAAAAAAAGATAAAGGTCCAGGGACGTCCGGGCCTCCTGAAGCTCCGGGCCCCATACAAGTGTATGGGTTGTACCCCCCTGATGGCGGCCCCAGTACCTCCAGCTTTTGCAAAACTACAATGCCCAGCATACATGGTCTGTCAGTGCATGTTGGGAGTTGTAGTTTTACAACAGCTGGAGGCACACTGGTTGCAAAACACTGAGTTAGGTAACAAATCCTAACCCAATGTTTCGCAACCTATGTGCCTCCAGCTGTTGCAAAACTAAAACTCTCAGCGTGCACTGACAGGCAAAAGCATGCTGGTAGTGGTAGATGTGCCTCCAGCTGTTGCAAAACTACAACTCCCAGCATGCCCTTTGGCTGTGCATGCTGGGAGTTGTTGCTAAGCAACAGCAGGAGGAAAGGCCTCACCTCCTGCTGCTGCTGTCATTTTCTCGCCGTTGATCATCGCCGCCAGTTCTGGGGCCCGCAATACCGCTACTGACGCCAGGGATTGGGGGGCCCCTTCTGCTGGTGTCACCTCCCGACACCCTCTCTCGCCCTCCGGAAGAGGAGCGGAGTGGGTGCCGTCATTGTCACCCCCAGCAGGAGTCCTTATTCACGTGCAGGTAACGGTAGCAGCCCTGATTCGATGGCAGGCATCCTGTTCTGTTCACCGCCAGATTACCGGTGGTGAAGAGAAACACAGAGGGCATACAGGTACGCTCTTGGTCCTGGTGGGGTTAAACAGACCATGAACTTTGTTACTTATATAAAAAAAAAATTTAAAAACACGGAAGCATTTTATTCGTTTTATTAATATTAACATGCAAAGCAACACAAGATATATAGAAGACATCTTCTTCTTTTCTCATACTCCGTCATCATGTATTGAACTGCAATGTTCGGCACACAGGAGGAGGCTCAGGTACAACAGCAAAAGAACTTTGCACAATGAACGACGAGGAAGATAATGATGAGCACTGGAATACTTATCAAAATGTTCTTCATGACAAATATAGCATCAGGATCGCTGAACTTACGTTTTTTCAGAGGATCTCTTTGCACAGACAACTTAAAGCCGGCCGTCAGTTTCCCCTGCAGCCAGCAATAGTAGGTTCCTGCGTCACTGTACTGGATGGAGCGAAAGTTCAGATGGCCTCCATGATCAATGAAGACTCTCATAGACTTTTTAGCACCAATTAGATTCTCTGTGAGATAAAGTCGCTCATTATCTTTGTCCCAGGCCACCGCATGTTCCGGCCTTACTCCTGGACAAGAAATACTCATTCTGCTGCCCATTGTTTGAGTATGAATCTCCATTGGTACCTTAGAGATCCATGGGATGTAATCTTTAAGCTTTCCTATAGTGTGCATCAGAGTGCTCAACATGCCCATAACTCCCTTCTTCCGCACATGACATTTAGTCATGCAGCTCCGGATCAGGATCTCTGGTCTTCGCTTGGAGAGCAATTTCTTGAATTTGAGTGGAACGGCTTCTGAGCCACATGAAGACACATCATTTTTGTTTGCATGAAATCTGGGGTTGAGGTAGGAACTATTGACATAGCACAGGCCAATGCTCCTTTGTTCCCCTCTGACATCACATCGGTCACACACTGTCCAATCCGAAAAAGTGGTGAAGGCCACAAAGTATTTGTTTTTCAGATGTGGCTGTGGCTTGCCATCTTTCTCTACAAAAGATACAAGGGCATCCTTGGAGTCCTGAATATCAACATTGTATCCATAAAAGAAGTGTCCATCCTGTGTGCCGCATAGATAATTTCCGGAATTTTCTATTTGTGCCTTATGTACAATAAGGTTGAACATCCGGATAGTGAACTTTAAAGAGGTATCATAAGCGTCCCGAACATTTTCTACATCGAGTTGCACCGTACCTTTGAAGTCTGTGAGGACCATGGGCTTGTCTCCGCTCTTCTTCTGGTAGTACCATACCACGTACTTTGTTTCCTCAGGCTTGCATTGGCAAGGAAGTTCAATTGTCACGTCAGACAGATAAGCAGCCGTTTCAAACAGGAGGTATGCTGGGCATTTTGTAGAGCTGAGTATGTCGTCATCTTTCGCAATAGTGGTTGAGCTGCTTGCAGGAATGAAATAAAGCAAGAAAATGGCAGCTACAAAAGCGAGAAGAGGACAATATCGAAGCATCATCTTCAGGTAGAAGAGTAGCAGTCTAATCGTATGCAAGATAAAGCATCAAGTGGGATCATTTGTTGACTGCTATCGGTATAACCTGAGAGACACCACCGTGTCATGATGATGTCACTTCCTTAAGATTCTAAGTTCTATTGCATGTCTCCTAAGGAGTTGATCTGCTTTAGTCAATACCTTTTTGTTAGAAAAGTTGTCCAGGGTTATAAAAATCGTGGCTGCTTTCTGCCCAAAAAAAAGCATCACAGTATTGGGGAGATTCATCAAAACCTGTGCAGAGGAAAAGTTGCAAAGTTGCCCATAGCAACCAATCAGATCGCTTCTTTCATTTTTAACAAGGCCTCTGCAGAAAATCTGGCCATCTTTTCCTTTGCACAGGTTTTGATAAATCTCCCCCTATATGTGTCTGGTTCAGCACAATCCACCATAAGGCGGCCTTCACACACGACAGTTTCCATTTTGTTTTTTTATACTGCACTGCAGCTATTGAGCCAAGGCCAGCAGTGGATCCAGTGGGAAGGAGAAGTACAAGTCCTTTCTTTTTATTTCTCATTCCTTTAGAATACACTTTGGGGCTTAAACACTGCAGGGGCAGTTTAAAAAAAAAAACATGGCAGGCTTATGGAGCAAAATTGCAATACCAGACACAGCCTATCGTCAGGTGTGGTGCTGTGTCTGGAATAGTAAGAGTTTTAGTCTGGGAGCAGCCAGAAAACCACAGGATGGGAAACACTAATCTACAAAGTGCAACTTCTATTCCAAGCTGTCAGTGAATGAAGGTAGTTGTAGTTTTCCAACACCTGGAGAGTCAAAGGTTGGGGGACACTGATCAAAGCAAACTTCTGCAAGCTAAATATAGTGACCCCCCGACCTACGATGGCCCCGACATACAATCATTTCAACATATGATGGCCTCTCAGAGGCAGCATCAAGATACGATGCTTTTGTATGTCGGGGCCATCGCATAAACGGCTATCCAGCAGCACAGGCTGCTTCAGCTGCCACCGGATAGCCGTTTACGGAGCCCTGTGTGGTCCGCTGACGATCACTTACCTGTCCTCGGGGCTCCGGCTTGTCCTCTTCGGGATCCCCTGCATCGTCGGCGCTCTTCATCGTCGTCATCACGTCACTGCGCATGCCGTCCCGTCATCCAATAGGAGCTGGGTGCGTAGCGACGTGATGGCGGCGGCGGAGAGCGCGGATGCCGGGGAAGCAGAGGCCTTGCCGGAGCATCGGGGACACCCCGGGGACGCAGCGACAGCGATGGAAGGCGACATCCAGGGCAGCGGTGACGAGCGGTGATGGTCTGGAGTGGCGGGGACAGGTGAGTACAACCTCCAATACCAGTGGTCTTCAACCTGCGGACCTCCAGATGTTGCAAAACTACAACTCCCAGCATGCCCGGACAGCCTTTGGCTGTCCGGGCATGCTGGGTGTTGTAGTTTTGCAACATCTGGAGGTCCGCAGGTTGTAGACCACTGTCCTATACTTTACATTGCACGGATCCCTCAACATGCGATGGTTGCAACAAACGATGGTCCATTTGGAACGGATTACCATCGTATGTTGAGGGACCACTGTATATCAATTGCATAAAGCTTTTTTGTGTCTTAATAGTCTGCTAAAATATATAAAATATATCAGTGTTGGTAAAATGTATCAGCCCGGCATCCAGTCTGTCCTAATCACCAATGGCTGACTACTACATTGTAGCAAAACCACAGCAACGAGAAGAATTCCTTCTGCATGGAGAATTGTACACAAAAAAACATTTGGGTAAATAGTCAAATGTGGTGAAGGGGTGGTGCTGGTGATAATGTAGGGTACATTGGTGTTAACCCTTAGTTGGCATGACGCCAGGGTGAGGTTTCCTCAATGTAATAGTCCTACCGCCAACCGTCCCACAAACGGCAGGGAGAAATAACGGAATGTCCACAGAAGGTTTTATGAAGTAAACTTGAAGTAACTTTACTGTATATTTTATGTAACGGCATGGAACATAACAGTCTTTGAGAGAGAAAACCGTGGTACAGGTTCCTCACAGGTTTGCTGGGACTCCGGGATCAATGAGCTTTGATGCTAGCCACTGTGCTACTATTTTTAGGAGATTTAAGTTTCTAGTAGTCACACAAAATTCAGTAAACTGAGCTTGGATAACTCATGTTTTTTGTGGCTGCTAGGTATTAGGCTTCAGGCCAAGCTTGAATTGATGCTGATGAGATGATTAGATGATGAGATGGGCCTGCTTTCATGTACAGGTCTCAAGAGAGTAGGCCTAAGAGAGAGAATTTAGTGGCTGCAGCCCCTTATATATCAAGGGGGTGGGACAAAGCTCATTGGTCAGCAGAACCTGTCAGTCCTGACCCAGTGAACTCTGGGTATCACATGATCCAAAGGTCCTTAAACCATAATACAATTTATTTACAGGCACGTGACCTCTAAGGTCCTATACAGAGGTATTCCTATAAAACCTATTAAACATATATATTTTTTGATTAAATACCATTTATATGAGGTGAATAGGGGTTAGTCCTAAAGGAGAGCCCTATTGTCATGGAGGGACTATGGCTGAGGGGACTTTAGACTAAGGAACAGGACCAAGTCCTGTTCCGGGACGCCACACAAAGACGTGTCATTAGGGCTCTTTATTTTGTTAACTTTGCCTCATTTTCAGAAGGGTGTTTGGCCTTTTGAAAATTTGGGGCAAATAACAAAAATAACACGTTCATGGCCTCTAAGTGCAATAGCAGCACAATGACTGGCAGCACCAGAAGAACTAGGACCAAGAAAAATTATTCTGGGTGTCAAAAGTGAAGTTCTTCAAAGCCTGGAAGCCTGTGCTAGCATTCCTCCTGTGGTGTATATAGTAGTATATAGCAGTGTATACGGATACTGGAAGCCTGTGCTAACATTTCTCCTGCGGTGTATATAGTAGTATATAGCAGTGTATACGGATACTGGAAACCTGTGCTAGCATTTCTCCTGCGGTGTTGCTATCAGTGTGTGAAGAGTGGGAGAAGAGGGTTGCATTGACAATCCAACACAATGGGCAACACATTGAACACATTTTATAAGTGGTCAGAAACTTGTAAATAACTCATGAAAGAATAAAGTTACATTAAAACCAAGCACATCATTGTTTTTTTGTGAAATTCCCAATAAGTTTGATGTGTCACATGACCCTCTTCCTATTGAAAAAAACTAAAGTTGGATTCAAAATGTCTGACTTCAAAATGGCCGCCATGGTCACCATCCATCTTGAAAAGTTCCCCCCCTCACATATACTAATGTGCTACAAACAGGAAGTTAATATCACCAACCATTCCCATTTTATTAAGGTGTATCCATATAGATGGCCCACCCTGTATTTCTGTTTCCTTCTAGACCAGTATCCTGATCACACGGTGGAGTGTGCCCACTGGCTGGAAGTCTATTTGGAGGTAATATTGTTTTCCCTTCATGTTCGGAGTGGGGAGTCTAGTTTGTTCTTTCTATGTTTCCAGTGTGAACAGTGTTCTATGTTTCCTGATCTGTTTAGTGTTTTACATTCAGTTCATCTGTTCATCCCCTGGTTTCTGCTATATACTTGTTCTATATCTAGTCTTGTTCATTTATTCATTTGCCGTTTATCCTGATTCCGATTTCTGAACTGTATGTTAGTATGCTATATCATGCCCTGTTTGTTTATATCGTGTCTGATTTATCTGGTTGTTGGGTTGTGTTCCCGACTATGTACAGTCGGCTGCCTATTTTACCTATAGGCAGAGTAGACCCTGGATCAACAGGTGCAATGATCAAACAGCACACCTTCATCCATCCGTATCCTGAAAATATAGCTAGTGCAGAGATAACAAAAATCTGGTATTAGATTATTTATTATATTATCATAAGAGTCACTAGTTTTTGAATATGTCCCTCAGTGTTTATTTATTCCCCCCACAGTCCCAATATTTTTCATTCTACTATTTGCAGGTATTTGTTGCCAAAAAAAAAAACAGTGTCCTATTTATCTGCATGGCTAACCAAATTGTATAAATCCATAATTCTGTGTTGGTTTGGTTTTCTGCTATGATCTGACAATCATTATCTTATCGCTAGTATAACATTTCCCCCCACAAGGAAAGTTATTATCTTGCTGAATACAAAACGCTAGAGCGGAGTTAGGCAAAAGAGATAAGCCGCCATCTCCATTAGTAGGCATGAAAAGCAAGATCAGGATGGAGTATTTAAAGACGATGTGTCCACAAGGCATACCGCATTGACCGCATTGACCGCATTGACCGCATCCCCGCCACCATGTCAACCCAGCCTCAGGAAATGGATCTGTTCTGCCTCTGATAATAATCCTAATTTATTTTATTATTTTTATTTAATTATTTTTTACAGAACCTGAGAGCATGGAATTAACCCCTGCCTTTTGTCTATCACCCCCAGTTGTGTTCCTTTTGCTGAATCTGTAAGGCTAGTTTTATTTTCCACACAGGCTCAAAAACTGCAGTGGCAGATGTCCAAAAACTAAAAAAAACACCAGAAAAAAATAGTGTGGAAACCTAGCGTAACAGAGATTTGCATATCCCATGCACTGTCTGTATGACTGCACATTAGGAAGCTTGTAGCTATGTTCAACATACAGTGACCCCCCCGACCTACGATGGCCCCGACATACGAGCAATTCAAGATACGATGGGCATCGCATGTTGAACGCAGCATCAACATACAATACTTTTGTTTGTCGGGGCCATCACATAAACGGCTATCCGGCAGCGCCGACTGCTTCAGCTACCACCGGATAGCTGCTTACGATGCCCCGTGTGGTCCGCTGACAATCACTTACCTGTCCTCGGGGCTCCGGCGCGTCCTCTTCAGGATCCCCTGCATCATCGGCGCTCTCCTCCAACGTCATCACGTTGCTGCACGCCTTCCCGTCATCCAATAGAAGCGGCGTGCATAGCGACGTGATGGCGGCGACAGAGAGCGAGGATGCCGGGGAAGCAGAGGCCTTGCCGGAGCGTCGGGGACATCCCGGGGACGCAGTGACAGCGATGGACGGCGACATCCAGGGCAGTGGTGACGAGCGGTGATGGTCCGGAGTGGCGGGGACAGGTGAGTACAACCTCCAATACCAGTGGTCTTCAACCTGCGGACCTCCAGATGTTGCAAAACTACACCTTGTAGTTTTGCAACATCTGGAGGTCCGCAGGTTGTAGACCACTGTCCTATACTTTACATTGCACGGATCCCTCAACATATGATGGTTTCAACAAACGATGGTCCATTTGGAACGGATTACCATCGTATGTTGAGGGACCACTGTATTTTTACTTATGTTATAAATAAAATAAAAAGTCACGTTCTTTCACTTGCATTTCCTGTGTCTCTTTGTATAAGACGTCTTTAAAAGAAAAAAATTTTATCACTCGGAAACAAAATACAATGAATACCATGAAAAATTATCCTGAAGATAAATAATTGGGGTTATACAGTGTTTCCCAACCAGCGAAATTTCCGCACCAATTGCGCTTCTGCTTCCTTGGGTGGTTTCTGGCTTGTGCGGATCCCATAGAAGTCCATTGGGCTTTCATTTGAGGCGCAATTCTGCAAATTCCACCTGTGTGAATAGACCCTAAGGCTGTGTGCACACTGCTGCTGTGCTTTGACCCATTCAGGGTCCATTCAGCTCTTATATTTTGCGCTGAAGGGACCCTGAACCGGTCCAAGCACAACGGACACCGCCAGTTCAGGACAGAGAAAAAAATAGGATATGGAGGATTTTTTTTCTTTCCGCTCAACTCCGGTAATGTGAACAGACTTTTCTAGTGCACCTCTGAACGGAGCGCAACGCTAAAGTGAACTCAGCCGTAGAAGAAGCAAATTAACAATATTAAGAAATAGAAAACATAGAAATGAACATATTAGTTCTATTGTGTCAACAGAACCTGACCTGCAGCTGCTCTACCTGCCTCACTCCACTGCCTCAGCGTTTGGAACATTTTGTTGCGAACGCTGGGTGCGGGCTGTGGGGGGGGTTGTGACATCACGGCCAAGCCCCTTATGATGTCACACCACACCCCTTCAATGTAAGTGGAGTACCCCTTAAGGATCTATTCACACGTACAGTATTCTGTGCAGATTTGATGCGCAGGATTTGAAGCTGTGTTCAGTCATTGAGTTTACATTGAAATCTGCAGCAGAAAATCCTGCGCATCAAATCTGCGAATGAAATCTGCACAGAATACTGTATGTGTGAATAGACCCTTAAAGGGTAACTCCCACCATCCCTTTTTTTCCCCTCTCTGTCCCTGCCTATTTCCCATCTATCCCTAACCTCCTCCCTGCCTAATTTTTTTTTTTTTACTATATAAAAAATGCAGTTTTGTCTGCCTGGTAGCGTGCTCACTACCAGGCAGACTTCCCCAGCAGGCACCACGTCACTGATGCCTGCTGGGGCTGACTTCTGCCCTTAGTTCATCTACACAGGGTGCCTCCAGCTGTTTCACCTCTACAACTCCCAGCTTGCCCTGACATCTATTGGCTGTCAGGGCATGCTGGGAGTTGTAGTGGGGAAAAACTGGAGGCACCCTGTGTTAAAAACAATACATAGCCGCGGCGCAACCCGAACCCCGCTACCCCTCCCCTGAACCCCGCTACCCCTCCCCTGAACCCCGCTACCCGAACACCCGCTACCCGAACACCCCCCCACCCCCCAGACATACCAGGACAGTGCAGCGACGGGCAGGACAGCAGCGACGGGATGCCAGGAGGCGGGGCCGGCGTGCAAGGCCAGGGAGCAGGGGAGCCAATGCGCGCACCGCAGTGAGTGAATTCCGACTCATTGCCAGGCTGCAATGAGTCGAAATTCACTAGTGACGCCACTGCCGAATGCATTCGGCCACTAGGAGGGCGACACCTAGTGGCCGAATTTAAAATTGATTTTAAACTGTTTTAAAATCACTTTTTTTTTAATTAAAGTATATTAGGGATATGTTGTAGCACTTAAGTACTACAACATATCAATATTTTTATTTCATGACAGTGCCCATTTAAGCTGTTTTTACATCTGCACTAGAGGTTACCATAGAAGTCTCTGCAAAAAAATAAAAAACGCATTCTGTAATCAATGCAAGCAGCGCTATTTTGTCTGTTGGTGTCCGTATGGAAATTTGATGGACACATTGGACGCTGATGGTGTACGTCATGTGACGGATCTGGTGTGAAGAAAGCCTTACACAATAGTAACACTTGATATTCTAATACAGTGATCCCTCAACTTACAATGGCCTCAACATAGAATAGTTTCAACATACAATGGTCTTTTCTGGACCATTGTAAGTTGAAACCAGACTCAACATACAATGCTATAGACAATCCAGATCTGTGAAATGTGTCAATGGCCGGATGATCTGACCAATAAAATGGGCATTCACTGGTAAAACCCCTGTATTACTGAAGCGTATGCACTGACTGGTTTCTGGTAGCGCCCCCTACAGTACAGGGTGGTATTACATGTTCTGTACACTTTACCTGCACCAGGGTTACCTGCTCCTTTGGACACCAGGTAAGGACGACTCCATGTTACTTTTTTAAGACATTGCATGTTCTGTACAGGACCCTGAAGAAGCTCCGGTCCCCTACATAGACCAGTGTTTCCCAAGCAGGGTGCCCCCAGCTGTTGCAAAACTACAACTCCCAGCATGCCCGGACAGCCTTTGGCTGTCCGGGCATGCTGGGAGTTGTAGTTTTTCAACAGCTGGAGGCTCCCTGCTTGGAAAACACAGACATAGACAGTGATTTACAGCTCCCAGCAGATCTTTCTTACGTTTATATGTAAGGACTTGCTTTATCTATATTAGTTATCTACTAATTTTTTCTTTAATTCTAACTTTTTTTTCCTATTTTTGGATGACATTTTGGGGCTTTAGAACAAATTACCAGGTTTCCATAGAGTTCTGGTCTCAACATGCAATGGTTTCAACTTACAAAGCTCATCCCAGAACCAATTAATATTGTAACTTGAGGGACCACTGTACTTTGTAACATATATGTACATATGTACTGTATAGAACAAATATAAAACATAAACATAAAATACTAAATATCTTCAGAGGAAAACACAGCCAGGACAGCAACAGAAACAGCAGGTAAAACATCCGGAAGGCTTTGTGGCAGAGTAAGAAGTGATAAGCTGTACAAGTGCACCCCCTGGAGGCAGATTAGGGGTACAGCTTACAATATCTGCACACAGTTCATGCATGGTAAAGTATACACTAAATCTATAGTTTTTGTTATTTCTACAGTATTACTATTTAGACATGGTATAGTGAGTGATGATATTTAGTCACCATGGGGGAGATTTATCAAAACCAGTGCAGAGAAAAAGCTGACCAGTTGCCCATAGCAACCAATCATATTTCTTCTTTCATTTTTAACAAGGCCTCTGCAAAATGAAAGAAGCGATCTGATTGGTTGCTATGGGCAACTCAGCAACTTTTCCTCTGCACAGGTTTTGATAAATCTCCCCCCATATGGTGGTATTATTTCAGCACTGTATGGATGTTTTACAATGCATAAAATAGTTTGGTGCCATACTGTGCATATTGGTACGCCCTGTATGGCTGTTATTTAAGTGTAATGGTGGCCATAGAAATCAGAAAAATGTTGGACAACTATAGTGTATATGGGACGTAATTTGCCAATAACAGGAGAGAGCAGTCCGGGATATTGGATATCAAAGTGTCTGATTCTTTTGTTCGCAAATCAGCCGTCCTCTCCTGGTGTCCAAAGAACCCACAGGGGTCTTACCAATAAAATGCCCACTCTGTGGTGACGAAATCTTCAGGGTGGTACTGTATTTTGAAATTCACTGCTATTTCTCTGTTCCGATGTCTTTGCCCAGTGATAAGCAGGTTGCTTGGCTGCAGATGACTGATCTTAGTAAAATTGTCTTCACTACCGTATATACCCGAATATAAGCCGAGGCCCCTAATTTCACCCCAAAAATCAAGGAAAAGTTATTGACTCGACTATAAGCCTAGGGTGCGAAATACATCATCCCCACATGACATCATCCCCCCCCCTGTCATCAGGGTGGGGGTGTCTGGATGATGACGAAGGCCGCAGTGGTCTTCAACCTGCGGACCTCCAGATGTTTCAAAACTACAACTCCCAGCATGCCCGGACAGCCGGGGGAAGTTGTAGTTTTGCAACATCTGGAGGTCCGCAGGTTGAAGACAACTGAACAGGCGGAGAGTTCACTCGAGTATAAGCCGAGGGGGGTGTTTTCAGCATGAAAAATTGTGCAGAAAAACTCGGCTTATACTCGAGTATATACGGTAACTAAATTGGAGACTCAGTAGCAAGACACAAGATGCAAAGGGAACTGAAAATTAAAATCTTTAGTCACAATTCACAATTCAATTTAGGCTGGGTTCACACCACGTTTTTGCAATACAGTTCCCGTATCAGGTTTTTGATAAAAAAAAAAAAAAATATATAAAAATAAAGCGGATTCCTCAAAACCGGACTAAACTTTATCAAAACGTGTGTACAAATTTTAATCCGTATACGGTGTGAAAAATGATGTCCGGTTGCATCCGCTTTTTAAGAAATAAAAACTATACGTTTTTTACTTTTCACTCAATTATGAATAAAGTTTCACTTGTTTGATTGAAATTCCAAGAAATAAACTGTGCTAAGTCAAAAACTGTATGGTGAAAACCATGGAACCGTACGCACATTCGGTTCTGTACGGTTCCCATTGACTCCCATGTTAAAAAAAAAAAAACATATACATTTCAATACGGTTTTTCACCCGGAACAAAAACCTTGGTAGGCTACGGTTTTGGGTACAGGAAAAAAAAAACTGACAAAACCGTACAGGATGCAAAACGGACACAACCGGATGCATTTTTTGGCTTATGGTTTTCAATGGAGAGTCAATGCACACGGTTTTAATACAGTTCCGTACGGTTTTCAAATTTAAAACGTATATGGGAACTGTATTGCAAAAACGTGGAGTGAACCCAGCCTTAGTCAAATGATTTCTCTTAGTGGCCCCCTTGTGGCAGATAAATGAATAGCAGATGTGGAAATGAATCAGTGTGATTTAAAGGGGTATTCCAGCTTTATACATCCAAAGGATAGGGGATAAGATGTATGATTGCAGGGGTCCCGCTGCTTGGGTCCCGCCAATCCAAAGGATAAGGGATAAGATGTATGATTGCAGGGGTCCCACTCCCACCCCCATTCTGACCCGGGCGCTGCCTCCGACACAGGGACATTAATGGAGTGGGCGTGGCGTGACATCACGTCATTTAGGCAGCAGCTACTTACAATTGTCCCCCTGTAATTGCATAGACATGTCATCCAGGTCTTCAAACAAGACCAGGGAAGGTGGTGGGTCAGGGGAGCGTGCCTGCTCTGGGTAGGCCTTAGGGGTATTTACTTTGGGTGCACCAGCTGCCCTTGCTTAACCCCTTAAGGAAGAAGCCCATTTGGGCCTTAAGGACGCAGACAATTTTATTTTTACATTTTCGTTTTTTCCTCCTCACCTTCAAAAAAATCATAACTCTTTTATATTTTCATCGGGGGTACCGTGCGAAGTAAGGAAGCATCCTTCCCACCATCACTGGCATCGCCCCTCTTCTGGTCAGCATCGCCACCCCCTCGCCCATTGCCCCTCTTAAAACACTGGGACAGGCTATGGTCCCCCACACTCATGCTTAAAACAAGCATGCTTAAAACACTCATGCTTAAAACAACAGGACTTGGTGAACTTACAGTGACCCTGGTTGTACTGCCAGTAGCAACCTTTTCCTGCCCCCGCCGGCTGGCTGGACCCAAGTCCGAAGCCGCCGGCCCCGTCTCGAAAGGACTGCGAAGCCCCACTCCCTTTCGGCGCTGCCATCAGGCGCATCCACAGGCTAATGTCCTTGTGGTCCCACCACAAAGACGCCCTAACCAACTTCCGCTGACGAAACTGCTCATCATACCTGAGCCAAGCCGTGCAGCCATAAACCCTATACGCCTCCCCAATAGAGTCCAAATAGCAAAAGAGGCCAGAACAGTGCTCTGGCGCCTTCTCCCCTATCACGCTCGCCAGAATAGCAAAAGCCTGCAACCAATTCGTAAAAGTGTGAGGAATCAGGTGATAACGACGCCTCTCCTCCTCCTCCTTTTTCGACTCGTCCGGCTAAACCCAGTCCAGGTTAAATATTTCCAAGGGGAGCAAAGAAAAAATCTCTACGTACTCCCCCTTCCAAATGCGCTCCCTAACCTCCGGCTTCAAATGGGCCCCCAACAGGCCCTCAAAGCATACATAAACCTCACCCCGAGCCGCATCCGCCAAACGCACCTCCTCCCCGCTCTTAACCAGAGCAGAAGCCGCTGCCACCGGCACAGGAGGTGCCACAGGAAACGCCACCGGTGCCCCCGCTACCAAAACACTCTCTCCCAGAGCCCCCGGGACCCACTCGACGGACCCACTCGACCGACCGGCGACCCACTCGACGGCCCCGCTACCACCTCCCCAGCACCCACACCCGACCATGCCGCAACGGGGGACCCAGCCCGCGACCCCTTCCCCTCTAACAAAAGCCTCACATCCCGCATCAAAGTCTGCAAACCCTCCAACAAACCCCCGCAACCCCCAAACCGGAGAAGGAGGTCGACTCACCCAAGCGCACCGGCGCAGAAGGCCTAGCAGATGCATCTCCAGCAGATCCCTGATGATCCCAATCAGCAGCAACCACCCGCAAAGAACTGGTGCCCGCAGCCCCGCGGCCCGCATCCGCAGCCGGCGGTACCCTCACACTGTGAACTGCAGGCCGCTGGCGAGGCTGACCAGTCCTCCTGGGAACAGCAGCAGCCTCCTCTTCCTCCCGGAACAAAGGTGTGCTCCCCGCTTCGCCATCGGCTCCAGACAACTCTGAGCCTGAATCCACCGCTGCAGCAGCACAAGGGGTGGGGCTTCGACCATGCCCCGCTGTCAACCAGGCCTCTCACAGCTATAATCCCCAGGAGACCGCCGCCCCACACCCGGACTGGGGAACGCGGTGCGGCAAACAGTTGTGGCCCTCCGTCCCGAGGCGGTACCTACCGCACAGGCACCGCGGGCCCCACCTGTGACGAGCCCCACCGGCCTGAGGGATGACCACACTGGCTCCGGCCACATGCACAGCTCTCCCCCGACTTCCTTCACTGCTGGCAACAGCCTCATAGTCCTTTGCAGATTTCGCCGCTCGCCGCCGCCCTGCAGGATTCTTCCCGGCTTCCTCACCACTCGACCCTGGCACAGAGGGCTCCCATGGCGGTGGCGCGAGCGCGGGACTACCTCCGGGCTCAGCCTCTCCGGGGCCCGGGACCACCGCACACTGGACCGTGTAGCCCATGACTCATCAGAGGGCCCAGCAACCCTGGGGGCCCCGAACAGCTGAGCCTCCAGCCAGCCAAGTCCCCGGGACAGTGCCTTCTCACGCACCTGCCGCAAAATCTCCTCCAGATCAGACAACATTGCAGCAGCTCTGGGTGCACGTCCGTCAACTTCTCCTGGCAACGCTGCACTGACCACCATGCTCCACTTCCTGTCTAGGTAAGCCCTCCCCTTAACAGCCTCCCTCTCCCTGTTAACCCCTACCTGACCCCTCTATTAACCCCGACCTGACCGCTGTCAATCCTCCCCCTGTCATGTGCCCCTCCGCTCCCATGCTGTCAGCTCCAGAGCTGCTTGAAAGCCGCTCTCTGTCCCGCTCCATTTGACAAAGTCTTTTGTATAATTTGAAGGGTTTGCTAGTGGTATAAATTAATCTTGCTTTCAATAATGCCAAATAAAAAGTGCAGGAGACAGGTGTCCCCATGGCAGTCATTGCACTGTTGATACCAGGTTCGGTTGAATTGGAAAAAAAAAAATTTTGAGGACAAAATTGAGGGCTTGCGTCACAATATCATTACAAAATTCTGACTTTGTGGTGTCCCTGTGCAGAACACACCTGTCTTCCTGACCTGTCAGGTGGATGTCACCTAGTGTGTCTGCTCCAGGCTCACTGCTCAGGTTTAAATGTATAATATATTGTAATGTACTGTCAATGCACTATTATGCTTTATTGTGCTCTTAAGGGTTAACCTGTCTGTGCAGGAGGATGCTTAGGAGATCACATGACTGCTTCAGGGCTTCTGCCCTGCACCCCCAAGCCTGGCTAGACGGGGAGGAGCTAGTTAGTTCAGTGGAGAGAGGAGAGTGGAGGTCACCTTCAGACCTCTACCGTGGATCTGTACCTCATCACATGATGACAGACCTAAGGAACCTAGTTGCTGCACTAATCTATTCCTGAGCAACAACACCCTTCACAGGATCCCGCAGACCAGGTCGTCCAGCAAGTCAGAACCAAGTCTGCAGTGGGGAGAAGAGCCAAGTTTCAGTAACTCTGCATCTGTGGTCGATATTGCCTTAGGGCTTGGCCCAGGAGGCTACTATCCTTGGATTGTGGAGGTTAATACTACCCTGGCGTCACAAATTCAGTCATTACACCCTGTAATTTACTACACGCCACCCCAGTTGGCCACCACAACTTATTTGCCACTTTCAAGAATTAACGTACAGCATACACTCTCATATTGTGTGGGATTCTGGTGTATAAGGTCTCAATGTCCCCTAAGCTCAGATCGACATTTGCGTCAATATTGCTATCTTGTAGACTGGTCAGGAAATCATCTGTGTCTCTCAGGTAAGAAGGAATATCAGTAAGAAGGGGTCACGGCAGTCAACGTTTTGAACAAATACTCCGCCACCCGAGATTATGGTGCGACCACGGAGATCTGATAAAGATTTATGAATCTTTGGGAGATGGCATCATTTATCATTTATTTTTATTTATTTTTTATAAAACATGTCCTTCTATCGGTTGCCTCAAGAATGTTCAGACTAGAAACAACTTTTAGTTACCCAAAGATATATGTGGCTAGTATATGAGTAGGAGGTGAGAGCAATAATGAAAATATCACATAATTGTGCAGGTGTGTATAAGGACAAATGTCAATATCAAAATGGCTTGGGCTAAAACAGAATCACAAATGCGAATAAAGATGCATCCACAAATAGGATGTACCCAAGGCACAGGAATGCCACCCCTAGGAATGCCACTAAGACAAGTAGGAGTCACAGAAGGAACCTGTGACTACAACAATAGCCATGATTCTAATAGTACAAATGAACAAAAAGGACACAAGCATTACTGCAGTATACCTACAAGATACATGACCAATGCACCCTATTGGAAACACCTCTCAGCTCCAATCCCAAACGCGTTTTCGCTAAGCAGCTTCGTCCTTCTGTGACTCCTAATTGTCTTTACCCCATTAGTATAGGGGTGGCATTTCTGTGCCTTAAGATTCAGATATATGAAAAGGAAAACAGAAGAAAAAGCGCACTAATGTGCCATGATTCTGTTATGTAAAAAATAGGTGAACAGAGTTTTGGTATGCTCACCTGGGGGTGTTGTGTTACAGACACAACACCATAGTAGACTTTGATCCCAGATCCCTGGGAAACACGTAGTAGTGGAATGGCTGCTGGCACCTGGTCGTCTCAGGAGCTGGTCCTGGACGTCCAGTTAGTAGAGAAGGAAGGTGGGATCTATGATCCGTAAAATTGCGGTGCTGGGAAGCGCTCCTTTCCAAAGTAGCAGTGTAGAATTGACATCCACAAAGTCGGGAATTTGATAGAGCAAAAAGGTATTTATTCAGGCAGGTAGTTACAGGGGATAACGCGTTTCGAGGGGCGGAGACCCCCTCTTCGTCAGATCCAATGCTGGTCAGGGATAGGCTCCCTTCTTATTTATGCAGAAAAAGCCTGCGAAATTACTACAACGGGTCATATTGCAGACATTTCATATATGTCACGATGCCGGCTGGCAGGAGGTGGATCCTCTGTGCCAGAGAGGGATAGCGAGGACCGTGCTAGTGGACCGGTTCTAAGACACTACAGGTTTTCACCAGAGCCCGCCGCAAAGCGGGATGGTCTTGCTGCGGCGGTAGTGACCAGGTCGTATCCACTAGCAACGGCTCAACCTCTCTGACTGCTGATGATAGGCGAGGTACAAGGGAGTAGGCAGTAGCAAGGTCGGACGTAGCAGAAGGTCGGGGGCAGGCGGCAAGGTTCGTAGTCAAGGGAGATAGCAAAGGTACTGGTACACAGGGTATAAACACACAAAACGCTTTCACTGGCACTAAGGCAACAAGATCCGGCAAGGGAGTGCAAGGGAGGAGACTAGATATAAGCAGGGAACAGGTGGGAACCAATTAAGCTAATTGGGCCAGGCACCAATCATTGGTGCACTGGCCCTTTAAGTCTCAGGGAGCTGGCGCGCGCGCGCCCTAGAGAGCGGAGCCGCGCGCGCCAGCACATGACCGCAGGAGACGGGAACGGGTAAGTGACCTGGGATGCGATTCGCGAGCGGGCGCGTCCCGCTGTGCGAATCGCATCCCCAACGGCCATGAGAGAGCAGCGCTCCCGGTCAGCGGGACTGACCGGGGAGCTGCAGGGAAAGAGACGCCGTGAGCGCTCCGGGGAGGAGCGGGGACCCGGAGCGCTAGGCGTAACAGTACCCCCCCCCTTAGGTCTCCCCTTCTCTTTATCGGGTAACTGCCTCCCCTGGGATGAGGACACCGGGAAAGGATGGAGGGATTCCTCAACGGCAGGCAGAACCGCAGGAGTAGGAATGGGGAGAGAGGGCAGAGGGCGGGACCTGGCACGGGGCAGTGTGACACCAGGACGAGGGCCATGAGGGGACACAGAAGCTTGCCTGATGGAACTGGGAGGGGGGGAGGGGCATTTCCTGTGGCAGGCAGAGTCCTTAATGACCTTAGGGGGACCAGATACAGGAGGAACCACAGAGTTACGGCAAGGGTTACTGGGAACCGGTTTTAGACAGTTCTTGGAACAAGAGGACCCCCAACTCTTGATCTCCCCAGTGGACCAATCCAGGGTTGGGGAATGAAGTTGAAGCCAGGGAAGTCCAAGGAGAATTTCCGAGGTGCAATTGGGGAGGACCAAAAGTTCAATCCTCTCGTGGTGAGATCCGATGCTCATAAGAAGGGGCTCCGTGCGGAAACGTATGGTACAGTCCAACCTGGCTCCGTTGACCGCGGAAATGTGAAGTGGCTTGACAAGACGGGTCACCGGAATACGGAATTTATTCACAAAGGACTCCCGAATAAAATTCCCAGAAGCTCCAGAGTCCAGGCAGGCCACGGCTGAGAGGGGAGAGCTGGCTGAAGTGGAAATCCGAACAGGTACCGTGAGACGTGGAGAAGCCGACTTGGCATCAAGAGACGCCACACCCACGAGAGCTGAGTGTGAGCGTGCGTTTCCCAGACGTGGAGGACGGATTGGGCACTCCACCAGAAAATGTTCAGTACTGGCACAGTACAGACAAAGATTCTCTTCCTTACGGCGATTCCTCTCTTCCAGGGTCAGGCGAGACCGATCCACTTGCATGGCCTCCTCGGCGGGAGGCCTAGGCGCAGATTGCAGTGGAGACTGTGGGAGAGGTGGCCAGAGATCTAAGTCTTTTTCCTGGCGGAGCTCTTGATGCCTCTCAGAAAAACGCATGTCAATGCGAGTGGCTAGATGAATGAGTTCATGCAGGCTAGCAGGAGTCTCTCGTGCGGCCAGAACATCTTTAATGTTGCTGGATAGGCCTTTTTTAAAGGTCGCGCAGAGGGCCTCACTATTCCAGGAAAGTTCAGAAGCAAGAGTACGGAATTGTATGGCGTACTCGCCAACGGAGGAATTACCCTGGACCAGGTTCAGCAGGGCAGTCTCAGCAGAAGAGGCTCGGGCAGGTTCCTCAAAGACACTTCGAATTTCCGAGAAGAAGGAGTGAACAGAGGCAGTGACGGGGTCATTGCGGTCCCAGAGCGGTGTGGCCCATGACAGAGCTTTCCCAGACAGAAGGCTGACTACGAAAGCCACCTTAGACCTTTCAGTAGGAAACAGGTCCGACATCATCTCCAAGTGCAGAGAACATTGCGAAAGGAAGCCACGACAAAACTTAGAGTCCCCATTAAATTTGTCCGGCAAGGACAGGCGGAGGCTAGGAGTGGCCACTCGCTGCGGAAGAGGTGCAGGAGCTGGCGGAGGAGATGATTGCTGGTGAAGTTGCGACTGAAGTTGGTGCACAATGGTGGACATTTCTGACATCTGGTGGGTTAGATGGGCGATCTGTCGGGCTTGCTGGGCGACCACCGTGGTGATATCAGAGGCAACTGGCAGGGGAACCTCAGCGGGATCCATGGCCGGATCTACTGTCACGATGCCGGCTGGCAGGAGGTGGATCCTCTGTGCCAGAGAGGGATAGCGAGGACCGTGCTAGTGGACCGGTTCTAAGACACTACAGGTTTTCACCAGAGCCCGCCGCAAAGCGGGATGGTCTTGCTGCGGCGGTAGTGACCAGGTCGTATCCACTAGCAACGGCTCAACCTCTCTGACTGCTGATGATAGGCGAGGTACAAGGGAGTAGGCAGTAGCAAGGTCGGACGTAGCAGAAGGTCGGGGGCAGGCGGCAAGGTTCGTAGTCAAGGGAGATAGCAAAGGTACTGGTACACAGGGTATAAACACACAAAACGCTTTCACTGGCACTAAGGCAACAAGATCCGGCAAGGGAGTGCAAGGGAGGAGACTAGATATAAGCAGGGAACAGGTGGGAACCAATTAAGCTAATTGGGCCAGGCACCAATCATTGGTGCACTGGCCCTTTAAGTCTCAGGGAGCTGGCGCGCGCGCGCCCTAGAGAGCGGAGCCGCGCGCGCCAGCACATGACCGCAGGAGACGGGAACGGGTAAGTGACCTGGGATGCGATTCGCGAGCGGGCGCGTCCCGCTGTGCGAATCGCATCCCCAACGGCCATGAGAGAGCAGCGCTCCCGGTCAGCGGGACTGACCGGGGAGCTGCAGGGAAAGAGACGCCGTGAGCGCTCCGGGGAGGAGCGGGGACCCGGAGCGCTAGGCGTAACAATATACATCACAATACAATTCTATTGCGTTTTTTATTACACATATCGGATGTCAATTAAAAGGATACCTGTCAGAAATCTTACTACAGAAAAGAGAAGAAGAAACACTTTTTTGTTTTTTAGACTCCCACCTGGGACTATGACCGCACTCAGTGGTCTGGTGATATAGTTTCTGGGAAAGTAAAAAAGTGCAGCAGGCATCAGCTGGCCACGCGGAAGATGGGAGACTCGTCCTGTTTGCAAATTCACCCCGGGCTGACAACAGATTGTCGCGCTGGCAGGTTGTTGTTATACATAGAGGGGGCCGTGTAATCCGGTTATTTGCAGTCCACAACAGGTCCAAAGTAAAATCCAAATTAAAAACAACAAAATTAAAAAACTTATTTGGCTGCATGTTTTTTCAGTCTCAAAAAGATCTATATATATATATCTTTAAGCTCAGGTGGAGTTTCGGGTGGCTCACAATAGTGGGCTAGTCCGGGATAGTGGTGGGGAGACTCAGTGGTCGCATATTATGATCAGTGGGAGGGGTACAGCAGATGTTGGCAAGCGGCGGGTGAGGACGAATACCCCTCTCATTCGAAAATTAACTTCGAGTAGACATCAAATTTGGAAGAACCACCTTAAGGGAATAGATGTTATATTTGTTTGGAAATAAGGTGTGTTTTTAATTCAACCGTATTTCGGTCTATAGGATTTCCATAATTGTAGTTCGTGGTGCATTTCAGATATTGCGTATTTGTCGCAAAATTATATCAGTATCCATGGTGGTGTTATTAAATCCACTTGTATTCAGATGCCGTGTTATCCCAGCGCTGAAAGAGGTGTGTGTAAGGGCCATGTTTGACAGAGTGCATAACAATTATGTTCCTCTGGACATGGCTATATTCAGCTAAAGGGCGCATCTTCAGTATATTAATTCTACTGCCTCATTCAAGCCATGGGGTTGTAGTGATTCTAGCCTGTACATCCAAAACATTTCCCTTTTTGCTAGGGCTTCTGATCGGTTGGTGGTATGACTGGGAATAAAATCAATGGGAGTAATCGAGAAGGAGTTCTCAACATCTCTATGTTTCAGAGTAATGTGACGTGACAAGCTGTGCTTCATGTAACCTTTTCTGATGTTATCTCTGTGTTGGTTGGTCCTTAGGTGCAGTTTCTGTGACGTGCGACCAACATATTGCAGCCCGCAACAACAGTTAATTAGATAGATCAAAAATTGGGACTGACAAGTGAGGTGAAATCGTATATTACATTTTTCTCTTGTATGGAAGCTTGAGAAAGAAGTGTCACGGTCAGTTATTGTTTTACAGCACAGACATCTTTTGTTATTGCATCTGAATGCCCCATTTTTCAGTGTAGTTTCCATGGTGTTCGACGCTTTTTTCTTTTGTTTCTTTAGGCGGCTAGGAGCGAACAACAACAACGAAAAAATGAAGCGAAACTCCTAAAGAAACCTAATATGGACACCACCAAAAAGGATCAAACCATCAAAATCTTTAATCTGTCAGACTATATTCTTAAGCAAGGTGAATTATCCCTGTTGCAAAAAGGTCTTTCCTTCTGCCCCAAATACCATCCCAAAAAATTTGATTTATTTCTTGATTTACATAGCTTCACTAGAAAACTGACTCTACAACGCCATTTTTCATTACCTAACAACACTTCAATAAAACTACTGAACCTGAGACAACAGAAGCAATAGGGGTACACCCCACAATCAGGAACAAATCCAGATTCTACCCTGTGGAGAGCCAGGGACACCTATTAAAGGCCTTTCACGACTCTGTAGCTGAGGAATTCAAATCCCTCTCTGACAAATTTCCCTCCCACTCAAAAGAGGGATATCTTTCTAAGAACGAACAAGCATCACTGAAAGCTTTACAGGACAATACAGACATTGTAATTCACCCCGCCGATAAGGGCGGAGGGGTTGTAATTCAGAACTATAATGATTATAACACCGAAGCCTGGAAAATACTAGGGGATATCTCATATTATCAGCGAACAAGTAACGATCCCCTACCGGATCTAAAAACCAAATATCTACCCTCCTAGAGGAGGGTTTGAAGCAACAAGTACTCACAAAAAAAGAGAAGAATTTCTTATGGATACCCAATCCAAAAATGGCATTTTACTATCATTTACCTAAAATCCATAAAGACCAGACACACCCACCCGGAAGACCCATTATATCCGTTATAAACAGTATAACTAGCAATATTTCACAATACCTCGACCTAGTACTTCAACCATACGTCCGAAACCTACCAAGCTATCTTAAAAACTTGGACGATTTAATGACCACTCTGAAAGACAATAAAATGGAGGAAAAAAGCGGAGGTAGCGCCGGGTGCGGTGTAGGTCGTTATCCGGTATAGGTGGGTACTCAGGTAGGGGTAGCGTGTTCCTTGCCGGTGATGGTAGCTTGGTATGCAGACCAGCAGCGTGAGGACGGAGCCCAGAGGAGAGTCCGTAGAATAATGCAGAGGTATTGGAAGAAAAAAGCTGCGTTGGCGCTCCCAAGGAAGTAACCCAAGTCGTGGGTATTGATGCAAAATAATTTATTCTTACAGCATAAGAAATCAAAGAAAATAATAAATATAAAGCAAGATGCGTTTCGGTAAATAACATCTCAATTTCGTTGGTGGCCGCTCCTCGAAGCGCTGGGTGGACATTGAAATTACTGGAACTGGTCTGGAGATATCCTCAGTGCCTTGGCTGCCTCGAGAGGCAGTTTTGAGGAGAAAGGTGAACTTGCTACCGAGGGTATCTAGAGAGCTGATCACTACCATACAGCGTTACCTCCCTAAGACGCGGCTCTTTGTTCCTGATGGCCCTATGACACAACTCCTGGGAAACCCCCGTTTCCCTCCGGGCTCTTGGAGTCTTCATTCCTTGGGATCACAGAGCCCCCCTCCCTACCGATACGTGGGTTTCTAGATGGTACGGTGCCCCTTCCTTATGATGTTTTAGTTCCCGAGGCTCAGCGTACCCCAGCTAGACACATGAATTACCTTCAGCTTCAACACTTTGTCCGGACAGAACACATGACTCTAAACTTGGGCAGACCCTTACACCCTTTTGAGAAGCGCTGCACTTCCTCTTCCCCGACCCCCAGGGCAGTTTCCCAAATCTATGGTCTCTTCTTCGAAGAGAAAGCTCAGAATCCGCTGTCCTACGTTGCAGCCTGAGAGACAGAACTGCAGACTTCCTTTGCGGCAACCGACTGGTCTTTTGCATTCACTAAGTGCCATAAGCTCTCGATCTCATGTAAGGCCCAGTAAACCAACTTTAAGCTTCTGTACCGTTGGTATAGGGTACCCGTGACTCTCCATAGAATGTTTCCCTCAGTGACTCCCCTATGCTGGCGATGCGGTGGAGAGAGGGGTACGATGTCCCATATATGGTGGTCATGCCCCGTGCTTGCCTCTTTCTGGACGGTGGTGCTGTCCCGAATGGAGACCGTCATGGGGATAAAATACCCTAATGATCCTAAAGTATTACTCCTGACAATCCTCCCCACCTCATCTACGACTCCCTCCAGGATCCTAGCCCATTACATGCTAATGGCGGCCCGTACGGTGATCCCCAGGTGCTGGAAGTTCATCCATGCCCCAACTGTGACTGACTGGTACACGGAATTACTGTTCCTCTGTCGTATGGAGGAATTGATGGCAGACTCCTCAGGTCGCTCAGAGAAGTTTGTGATGATATGGAGCCCATGGCTCGCCTTCCTGTAAACTCCCCTTTATAGAGATCATTGACACCTAACTTTGCCCAACACTACCGCCCTTATGACATTCCTCTTCTGATATAACGCGGGGTTACACAGTAACCCCGCGTCATATTACGGCAGGCCCGGCGTCATAGTGAAGCCGGGACCCGCCTTTAATAGCGCGCAGCGCCGATCGCGGCTAAAAGTGAAAGTGAAAGTTCCCGGCTAGCCCAGTCGGGCTGTTCGGGATAGCCGCGGCTAATCGCGGCATCCCGAACAGCTGACAGGACAGCGGGAGGGCCCCTTCCTGCCTCCTCGCTGTCCGATCGCCGAATGACTGCTCAGTGCCTGAGATCCAGGCATGAGCAGTCATGCGGCAGAATCGTTGATCACTGGTTTCTTATCAGAAACCAGTGATCAGCATAGGAGATCAGTGTGTGCAGTGTTTTAGGTCCCTATGACACTGAAAAAAAAAAGTGAAAAAAAAAAGGGAATAAAGATCATCTAACTCCTGCCCTATTAAAAGTTTGAATCACCCCCCTTTTTCCAATAAAAAAAAACACAGTGTAAATAAAAATAAAAATAAACATATATGGTATCACCGTGTGCGGAAATGTCCGAATTATAAAAATATATCATTAATTAAACCGCTCGGTCAATGGCGTGCGCGCAAAAAAATTCCAAAGTCCAAAATAGTGCATTTTTGGTCACTTTTTATATCATTTAAAAATGAATAAGTCCTATCAATGCAAAAATGGTACCTTAAAAACTTCAGATCACGGCGCAAAAAATGAGTCCTCATACCGCCCCATACACGGAAAAATAAAAAAGTTATAGGGGTCAGAAGATGACAATTTTAAACGTATTAATTTTCCTGCATGTAGTTATGATTTTTTCCAGAAGTACGACAAAATCAAACCTATATAAGTAGGGTATCATTTTAATTGTATGGACCTACAGAATAAATATCAGGTGTCATTTTTACCGAAAAATGTACTACGTAGAAACGGAAGCCCCCAAAAGTTACAAAACAGCGTTTTATTTTTTTAATTTTGTCGCACAATGATTTTTTTTCCCGTTTCACCGTAGATTTTTGGGCAAAATGACTGACGTCATTACAAAGTAGAATTGGTGGCGCAAAAAATAAGCCATCATATGGATTTTTAGGTGCAAAATTGAAAGAGTTATGATTTTTTAAAGGCAAGGAGCAAAAAACAAAAATGCAAAAACTGAAAAACCCCCGATCCTTAAGGGGTTAAATAGTAAGGACCTTATAGTACACAGTACAAGGAATAGGAAACAACATATAAAAGAGGATAGTGCCCATCCCCCCTATTTTATCACACAGTATAGCAAACAATTCCATAAGATTAGAGTGACTATTGTGACAATATGTCTTGTCTTCAATAAACGCAAGTTTTCATCTGAACTCCTAGTGCCGGACATTGCATTCTTACCCGGATTGTATCAGTGAAGCCGGGGCGGTGCCGGCGGGTCCGCGGCACAGGTGTGCTCAGAAGGAGGGAGTGAGCTGACTTCAATCTAATCTAATTCCATAAGATTGGTAATATCATCAAAAAGAATCTACCTATACTACATCAAGATACTGTGTTGCATAACTTATTACAAGATTACTTTAAAATGGTATCCAAGAAAGGTCCATCATTGGGATCCATTCTTTCCCCCAGCATGTTTCAAAATAGTGATAAAAAACACACTGACATAAATTGGTTGCCACATGACGCTATGGGATAAAAATCCCTATTAGATGTAGTAACACCCTGTCCCTCATCATAAAATGTAGACGATTCAATATTCAATGCTCTTAGTGTAAGTATATTTGTTTGATCAACAAAATTGGGAATTTTCCTATCCATTGTGACGGAAAATTTGGATTTTAATAAAGACAAAACGCGAGTATTATGCTTAATTATACTTCTTTACTGACACAGCAGCAACCATATATTGTATATAGAAAAAAGAAAAAACATTTTTTACATATGTAATGCAAACAAACATGAATCCTAGGATGTAACCTAGTATGCTATATGGATCATCCAATCAGTCCACAGCCCAGGTAATAAAGGTAATTGGCCCACAGGTATCTTCCTCTTCTTTGCTGTGAACTGAACAATATGAATAAGAATATAACTTGAACACGAAGAACCATCTGAATCGATGAACAGAAAATAAACTTTCGGAGAAGCGAGGTGGATGATTAAAGGTATTGCCGGTGTAGACCTTAAGCTTCTTTCAAATGAGGAGGAATTTGAAGATGTAAAATAGTGATGAATCATTGTTGAGCTGTTGGGAAAATAAGAACAACAAAGTTATAGGGATGGGTTTATCATGAACAGGGGGGGATAATACTCGCGTTTTGTCTTTATTAAAATCCAAATTTTCCGTCACAATGGATAGGAAAATTCCCAATTTTAAGGCAAGACAAAACGCTCCTATTATGCTAGTTTAAAGCTAGATATAAATAGGTAAACATAACCATTATCAAGAAAATTACATAAAATATGAAGAATCATGAAAAATATTATAATAAAACCATAGAAACATGAGATTCAGGTCTGAAATAAAAGGTTTTAAAAGTAGATTCAGAAGACCAGTTGGCAGCTTGTAATAAATCTGAAAGGGATGCTCCTGATTGAAAAATCCTAGTTGACACCGCTCCTCTGGTAGAGTGAGCGCCAAATTTGGTAATGTCAATACCAGCCATGTGCATGGTCTGTCTGACCCATCTAGCGAGAGTAGATGAGGAGACTGGAGCATGGGGCTTGCAAAAAGAAATAAGTAACTGAGATGAAGAGGAAAGTCTTAGAGATTCCGTTTTAGATTCGTAAGCTCGAAGACAACGAACAACGCATAGTTTTTCATGAAATGGGAAAGAAGGATAGAAAACTGAATGAAGATTGGTTTTAGTACGACGAAAAATAGAAAAAGAACTCCTTCAGGATTGAATTGTCTACGGGTAATGTCTAAGGCCCGAACGTCAGAAATGCGTTTAATGGAGATTAGACAAAGGAGAACCGTCAATTTGAAAGATAAAAGTTTGAGCGAGAGGGTATCATTATCCTCCCAGTTAGTGAACATGTTGAGGATAAGATTAACATGTTGAGGATAAGATTAGTTGTTGAATACTTGGGTAAAGGTGGGCGTCTGAATCGAATGCCCTTAAGTAATTGACATACTAAAGGATGTTTCCCAATAGGGATAGATTCAATAGGAGGATGATTTGACGAAATAGCAGAACGGTAAAGATTTATTGTTCTATAAGCCTTACCTTCGTCAAACGAAAAGGAAAGGAAATTCAAGATGTCGGCAATAGATGCATGTATGGGATCCACATCCCGTTGATTGCACCAACGAATCCATAATCCCCAGGCTGATCTGTAAGCCTTTCTGGTACCCGGTGCCCAAGCATCTGTTACGCCTAGCGCTCCGGGTCCCCGCTCCTCCCCGGAGCGCTCACGGCGTCTTTCTCCCTGCAGCGCCCCGGTCAGTCCCGCTGACCGGGAGCGCTGCACTGTCTTGGCCGTTGGGGATGCGATTCGCACAGCGGGACGCGCCCGCTCGCGAATCGCATCCCAGGTCACTTACCCGTCCCGGTCCCCTGCTGTCATGTGCTGGCGCGCGCGGCTCCGCTCTCTAGGGCGCGCGCGCGCCAGCTCTCTGAGACTTAAAGGGCCAGTGCACCAATGATTGGTGCCTGGCCGAATTAGCTTAATTGGTTCCCACCTGTTCCCTGGCTATATCTAGTCTCCTCCCTTGCACTCCCTTGCCGGATCTTGTTGCCTTGTGCCAGTGAAAGCGTTTAGTGTTGTCCAAAGCCTGTGTACCTGAACTTCTGCTACCCTTCCTGACTACGAACCTTGCCGCCTGCCCCCGACCTTCTGCTACGTCTGACCTTGCCTCTGCCTAGTCCTTCTGTCCCACGCCTTCTCAGCAGTCAGCGAGGTTGAGCCGTTGCTAGTGGATACGACCTGGTTGCTACTGCCGCAGCAAGACCATCCCGCTTTGCGGCGGGCTCTGGTGAAAACCAGTAGCCTCTTAGAACCGGTCCACTAGCACGGTCCACGCCAATCCCTCGCTGACACAGAGGATCCACTACCTGGAAGCCGAATCGTGACAGTAGATCCGGCCATGGATCCCGCTGAGGTGCCGCTGCCAAGTCTCGCTGACCTTACCACGGTGGTCGCTCAGCAATCGCAGCAGATTGCCCAACAAGGACAGCAGCTGTCGCAGTTGACCGCCACGTTACAGCAACTTCTGCCTCTGCTACAGCAGCAACCATCTCCTCCGCCAGCTCCTGCACCTCCTCCGCAGCGAGTGGCCGCTCCTAGCCTCCGCTTGTCCCTGCCGGACAAATTTGATGGGGACTCCAGACTCTGCCGTGGATTTTTGTCTCAGTGTTCCCTGCATATGGAGATGATGTCGGACTTGTTTCCTTCAGAACGGTCTAAGGTGGCGTTCGTAGTAAGCCTTCTCTCAGGAAAGGCCTTGTCTTGGGCCACACCGCTCTGGGACCGCAATGATCCTGCCACAGCCACAGTCCAGGCCTTCTTCACTGAACTCCGGAGTGTCTTCGAGGAGCCAGCCCGAGCTTCTTCTGCCGAGACTGCCCTGTTGAACCTGGTCCAGGGTAATTCTTCCGTTGGCGAGTATGCCGTACAATTCCGTACTCTTGCTTCAGAATTATCCTGGAATAACGAGGCTCTCTGCGCGACCTTTAAAAAAGGCCTATCCAGTCGCATCAAGGATGTGCTGGCCGCACGAGAGATTCCTGCCAATCTGCAAGAACTCATCCATCTAGCTACCCGCATTGACATGCGTTTTTCTGAGCGACACCAAGAGCTCCGCCAGGAAAAAGACTTAGATTTCTGGGCACCTCTCCCACAGTATCCGTTGCAATCTACGCCTGGGCCTCCCGCCGAGGAGGCCATGCAAGTGGATAAGTCTCGCCTGACCCAGGAAGAGAGGAATCGCCGTAGGGAAGAAAATCTCTGTCTTTACTGTGCCAGTACCGAGCATTTCTTGGTGGATTGCCCTATCCGTCCTCCACGCCTGGGAAACGCACGCACGCACCCAGCTCACGTGGGTGTGGCGTCTCTTGGTTCCAAGTCTGCTCATCCACGTCTCACGGTACCCGTGCGGATTTCTTCTTCAGCCAACTCCTCCCTCTCAGCCGTGGCCTGCTTGGACTCCGGTGCCTCTGGAAATTTTATTTTGGAGTCGTTTGTTAATAAATTCAGCATCCCGGTGACCCGTCTCGTCAAGCCGCTCTACATTTCCGCGGTCAACGGAGCCAGATTGGACTGCACCGTGCGTTACCGCACAGAGCCCCTCCTCATGTCTATTGGACCCCACCTTGAGAGGATTGAGTTCTTCATTCTCCCCAACTGTACCTCTGAGGTCCTCCTCGGTCTGCCTTGGCTCCGGCTTCATTCCCCCACCATTGATTGGACCACCGGGGAGATCAGGAATTGGGACTCTGCCTGCCACAGGAAGTGCCTCTCCCCCCCTCCCAGTCCCGTCAGGCAAGCCTCTGTGCCTCCCCATGGTCCCCGTCCTGGTGTCACACTGCTCCGTGCCAGGCCTCGCCCTCTGCCCTCCCTCCCCATTCCCACTCCTGCTGTACTGCCTGCCGTTGAGGAAACCCTCCATTCTTTCCAGGTGTCCTCATCCCAGGGGAGGCAGTTACCGGACAAAGAGAAGGGGAGACCTAAGGGGGGGGGTACTGTTACGCCTAGCGCTCCGGGTCCCCGCTCCTCCCCGGAGCGCTCACGGCGTCTTTCTCCCTGCAGCGCCCCGGTCAGTCCCGCTGACCGGGAGCGCTGCACTGTCTTGGCCGTTGGGGATGCGATTCGCACAGCGGGACGCGCCCGCTCGCGAATCGCATCCCAGGTCACTTACCCGTCCCGGTCCCCTGCTGTCATGTGCTGGCGCGCGCGGCTCCGCTCTCTAGGGCGCGCGCGCGCCAGCTCTCTGAGACTTAAAGGGCCAGTGCACCAATGATTGGTGCCTGGCCCAATTAGCTTAATTGGTTCCCACCTGTTCCCTGGCTATATCTAGTCTCCTCCCTTGCACTCCCTTGCCGGATCTTGTTGCCTTGTGCCAGTGAAAGCGTTTAGTGTTGTCCAAAGCCTGTGTACCTGAACTTCTGCTACCCTTCCTGACTACGAACCTTGCCGCCTGCCCCCGACCTTCTGCTACGTCTGACCTTGCCTCTGCCTAGTCCTTCTGTCCCACGCCTTCTCAGCAGTCAGCGAGGTTGAGCCGTTGCTAGTGGATACGACCTGGTTGCTACTGCCGCAGCAAGACCATCCCGCTTTGCGGCGGGCTCTGGTGAAAACCAGTAGCCTCTTAGAACCGGTCCACTAGCACGGTCCACGCCAATCCCTCGCTGACACAGAGGATCCACTACCTGGAAGCCGAATCGTGACAGCATCTGACAAGATGTCTGTTACGCCTAGCGCTCCGGGTCCCCGCTCCTCCCCGGAGCGCGTACGGCGTCTCTCTCTCCGCAGCGCCCCGGTCGGTCCCGCTGACCGGGAGCGCTGCACTGTCATGGCCGTCGGGGATGCGATTCGCACAGCGGGACGCGCCCGCTCGCGAATCGCATCCCAGGTCACTTACCCGTTCCCGTCTCCTGCTGTCATGTGCTGGCGCGCGCGGCTCCGCTCTCTAGGGCGCGCGCGCGCCAGCTCCCTGAGACTTAAAGGGCCAGTGCACCAATGATTGGTGCCTGGCCCAATTAGCTTAATTGGCTCCCACCTGCTCCCTGGCTATATCTGAGCTCCTCCCTTGCACTCCCTTGCCGGATCTTGTTGCCCTTGTGCCTAGTGAAAGCGTTTTGTGTGTCTAAAGCCTGTGTACCAGAACTTCTGCTATCCACCCTGACTACGAACCTTGCCGCCTGCCCCCGACCTTCTGCTACGTCCGACCTTGCTTCTGTCTACTCCCTTGTACCGCGCCTATCTTCAGCAGTCAGAGAGGTTGAGCCGTTGCTAGTGGATACGACCTGGTCACTACCGCCGCAGCAAGACCATCCCGCTTTGCGGCGGGCTCTGGTGAAAACCAGTAGTGACTTAGAACCGGTCCACTAGCACGGTCCACGCCAATCCCTCTCTGGCACAGAGGATCCACCTCCTGCCAGCCGGCATCGTGACAGTAGATCCGGCCATGGATCCCGCTGAAGTTCCTCTGCCAGTTGTCGCCGACCTCCCTACACTGGTCGCCCAGCAAGCCCGACAAGAGCACCAGCTGTCGTACTTGACCACCATGACACAGCAACTCCAGTCGCAGCTACAGCAGCTCCAGTCACAGCAACAGCAATTTCAGTCTCAGCTACAGCAGCAACAACCATCTCCTCCGCCAGCTCCTGCACCTCTTCCGCAGCGAGTGGCCACTCCTAGCCTCCGCCTGTCCTTGCCGGACAAATTTAATGGGGACTCTAAGTTTTGCCGTGGCTTTCTTTCGCAATGTTCCCTGCACTTGGAGATGATGTCGGACCAGTTTCCTACTGAAAGGTCTAAGGTGGCTTTCGTAGTCAGCCTTCTGTCTGGAAAAGCCCTGTCATGGGCCACACCGCTCTGGGACCGCAATGACCCCGTCACTGCCTCTGTACACTCCTTCTTCTCGGAAATTCGAAGTGTCTTTGAGGAACCTGCCCGAGCCTCTTCTGCTGAGACTGCCCTGCTGAACCTGGTCCAGGGTAATTCTTCCGTTGGCGAGTACGCCATACAATTCCGTACTCTTGCTTCAGAACTATCCTGGAATAATGAGGCCCTCTGCGCGACCTTTAAAAAAGGCCTATCCAGCAACATTAAAGATGTTCTGGCCGCACGAGAAACTCCTGCTAACCTGCATGAACTCATTCATCTAGCCACTCGCATTGACATGCGTTTTTCTGAGAGGCATCAAGAGCTCCGCCAGGAAAAAGACTTAGATCTCTGGACACCTCTCCCACAGTCTCCATTGCAATCTGCGCCTAGGCCTCCCGCCGAGGAGGCCATGCAAGTGGATCGGTCTCGCCTGACCCTGGAAGAGAGGAATCGCCGTAAGGAAGAGAATCTTTGTCTGTACTGTGCCAGTACCGAACATTTTTTGGTGGATTGCCCTATCCGTTCTCCACGTCTAGGAAACGCACGCTCGCACCCAGCTCTCGTGGGTGTGGCGTCTCTTGATGCTAAGTCGGCTTCTCCACGTCTCACGGTGCCTGTACGGATTTCTACTTCAGCCAGCTCTTCCCTCTCAGCCGTGGCCTGCCTGGACTCTGGTGCCTCTGGGAATTTTATTCGGGAGTCCTTGGTGAATAAATTCCGCATCCCGGTGACCCGTCTTGTCAAGCCACTCCACATTTCCGCGGTCAACGGAGCCAGGTTGGATTGCACCGTGCGTTACCGCACGGAGCCCCTCCTAATGTGCATCGGAAATCATCACGAAAAAATTGAGTTTTTTGTCCTCTCCAATTGCACGTCCGAAATTCTCCTTGGACTACCCTGGCTTTAACACCATTCCCCAACCCTGGATTGGTCCACAGGGGAGATCAAGAGCTGGGGTACCTCTTGCTTCAAGGACTGCCTTAAACCGGTTCCCAGTACTCCCTGCCGTGACCCTGTGGTTCCTCCTGTATCCGGTCTCCCTAAGGTCGTTATGGACTCTGCCTGCCTTAAGAAGTGCCTCTCCCCCCCTCCCAGTCCAGTCAGGCAAGCCTCGGTGCCTCCTCATGGCCCTCGTCCTGGTGTCACACTGCCCCGTGCCAGGCCTCGCCCTCTGCCCTCCCTCTCCATTCCCACTCCTGCTGTTCTGCCTGCCGTTGAGGAATCCCTCCATCCTTTCCCGGTGTCCTCATCCCAGGGGAGGCAGTTACCGGACAAAGAGAAGGGGAGACCTAAGGGGGGGGGTACTGTTACGCCTAGCGCTCCGGGTCCCCGCTCCTCCCCGGAGCGCGTACGGCGTCTCTCTCTCCGCAGCGCCCCGGTCGGTCCCGCTGACCGGGAGCGCTGCACTGTCATGGCCGTCGGGGATGCGATTCGCACAGCGGGACGCGCCCGCTCGCGAATCGCATCCCAGGTCACTTACCCGTTCCCGTCTCCTGCTGTCATGTGCTGGCGCGCGCGGCTCCGCTCTCTAGGGCGCGCGCGCGCCAGCTCCCTGAGACTTAAAGGGCCAGTGCACCAATGATTGGTGCCTGGCCCAATTAGCTTAATTGGCTCCCACCTGCTCCCTGGCTATATCTGAGCTCCTCCCTTGCACTCCCTTGCCGGATCTTGTTGCCCTTGTGCCTAGTGAAAGCGTTTTGTGTGTCTAAAGCCTGTGTACCAGAACTTCTGCTATCCACCCTGACTACGAACCTTGCCGCCTGCCCCCGACCTTCTGCTACGTCCGACCTTGCTTCTGTCTACTCCCTTGTACCGCGCCTATCTTCAGCAGTCAGAGAGGTTGAGCCGTTGCTAGTGGATACGACCTGGTCACTACCGCCGCAGCAAGACCATCCCGCTTTGCGGCGGGCTCTGGTGAAAACCAGTAGTGACTTAGAACCGGTCCACTAGCACGGTCCACGCCAATCCCTCTCTGGCACAGAGGATCCACCTCCTGCCAGCCGGCATCGTGACAATGTCTCTAGTTGATTGAGAAAATTGGAGACCAGGTCTGGTTGACCCGATATTAACCAAGCTATGAGAGGTAGTTGGTTGGACAAGATCAGAGGATGAAAATTCCCTTGAGGATCTAAGAGAAGATGAGGGAGAGACGGTAGGATGCGAGGAAAGTCGATAAGGAGATTCAAAATCTGAGGATACCAAGATTGAGTTGGCCATAGAGGGGTGATTAGTACCAGGGTGATTTTCTGGATCATTATCTGGAATAGTACCCGCGGGATAAGGTTGAAGGGTGGAAAGGCGTAGAGTACCTCCCGTGGCCAAGATTGGAGGAAAGCGTCCACTCCCAGGGCTTCCGGATCCGGACGCCAACTGAAAAATTGTGGAAGTTGAGTGTTCAGGCGTGATGCAAAAAGATCCAGGTGCAACGGACCCCATAAAGAATTGATTATGCGAAAAATTGGAGGATGGAGTCTCCAATCGCTGTTGTCCGTAAGATAACGAGAATACCAATCTGCTATGGAATTGGAAATCCCTGGAAGATATTCTGCTTTCAGGACAATATTCTTGTCCAAGCAAAAATGCCAAAAATCTTTGACAAAGTCTGCAAGCATTTTGGAATTCGTACCGCCCAGCAATCGGAAGAATTCTTTGCAAAGCTCTTTAAAGCAAAGAAACCTGCCAGGAGCTCTAGACAATTTATATGTAGAGTGGATTCTGAGGGAGACCACTTCCCTCCGGTCAAAAGGGGACCACAGTGAGCGCCCCAACCTGAAAGACTCGCGTCGGATTCTATAATTAAATCCGGATTCGGGTGAAAAATCGCTTTTCCGTTCCAGGATTCTACGTGAGATAGCCACCAGAGAAGTTCCTCTCTGGCTTCGGAAGACAGACGGATTTCGTCTGAGTAACCTAGACCTTCTCTCAGATGGTGAATTTTTAGTCGTTGAAGAGCCCTGTAGTGGAGGGGAGCCGGAAAAATAGCCTGAATGGAGGCTGCAAGGAGACCCACTATGCGGGCTATCGTTCTCAAGGATATCAAATCCTTGCGAAGAATTTGACGAATCTCCTTTCTGATAGTCTTCAATTTCCTGGATGGAAGACTCAGAGTGGTTGATTGGGTATTGATCATGAAACCCAAAAATTCGATCTCCTGAGATGGAATAAGGATTGACTTTTTGGAGTTTATGAGGAAACCCAATTGGGTTAAGAGAGACATAGTCCAACCCATATGGAGTGATAGAAGATCTTTGGACTGGGCCATAAGGAGGATGTCGTCGAGATATATTATGAGGCGAACCCTGCAACCTCTGAGTAACGCAATCACTGGTTTGAGAAGTTTTGTGAAGCACCAAGGTGCTGATGATAGGCCGAATGGGAGGCAAGTGAATTGCCACCTTTGGTTGTTCCATATGAATTGAAGGTAAGTTTGGGAAGAAGGGTGGATAGGGACTGTGAGATAGGCATCTTTCAGATCTATTTTTGCGAGCCAATCGTCTTTCAATAGAATGTCCCTTAGTAGGTGAATTCCCTCCATTTTGAAATGACGGTATATAACCATGTTGTTGAGGGATTTCAGATTGATGACCGGTCTGTGACCGCCGTCTTTCTTTTTGACTAAAAAGAGATTGCTCAGGTAACCCGTAGAATGATAGGGGATCGGGATGATTGCATTTTTTGATAGAAGTTCTTTGACTTCTGAATCTATAAGGCTCCTGTCCGTCATGGAGAATTGGATTGGATGAGGAAGAGAAATTTGAATTGGAGGAGAAACAAATTCTATTTGATATCCCCTGACCGTGTTTAAAATCCAAGAGTCTGATGTAATCATACTCCAATTTGTTGTAAAATGTAGGAGTCTCCCTCCTAATGGGATATGAGGGGAAGAATTCAGGGGAGGTCTTACCTGGAGCAGGTCTGGATCGTGGATAACCTTGTTGTCCTCGGGATCTCCAAGGTCTGCCCCTGTATGGGAAAAATGGTGTTGGGGTGGGTACAGTGAAGGAGGGTTGGGGTGGATTATAAGGGGTTCTGTAATGGGGTCTATACTGGTTTGGACGGCTGGAAGAGCGGCCCCTACCTCTTCCAGCCTTTCCAAAAATCTTCTGAGAGAAGACCTTTTTCATTGAGACCTGCGCTTTACTTAAAGATGAGAAAAATCCTACGTATTTATTCATTTCTTTGATGAACTCATCTCCGAATAATAAACCCTTGGTAGGGTTAGGAGGCTCTGTAGAGGCCAAATTAGTTAGTTGTGGGTCGATCTTCATTAATATAGATCTTTTTCTCTCAGTAGAGAGGGCCGCATTGGCATTGCCGAATAAGCATATCGCTCTTTGAGCCCATCCCTTTAATGTTTCTGTATCCACTGGGGAGTTAGAATTTGTAGCTATTTCAGCTAAATTTAGGATTTTTGTTAAAGGACCTAATAAGTCCATGAGTTTGTCCTGGCAAGCTTTGAAGCTGCGGTCGATTCCCTTTTTTGGATTCTTTCCTGTTTTAAATAAAAATTTATTGAGTAGGGGATCCAACTCAGGGGTGGCCAAGGAATTGTGTGGGAGGGATGGCCGAGGACACTCTGACTTCAATTTGCTTCTAGATGCCTTATCTAGGGATTTGAATACCCACATGGCCAAATATTCGGCTACCTTAGGTTCTGGTAACCACTCCCCCGAACGGGGATGATATATCAAAGAGGGATCGAAAAAGGGGTCATTAGAGTCACCTGTATTGGTGTCTTCCTGTAAAACAGGGTCGTCATTGGCAGAGCCACCTTCCTCAGATATATATAGGATGTCATCCACATCTTCTATGTCCGAATGATCAGACTCATCAGATGTGGAGTCCCTGTAGGAGTCTGGTTTGGATCTAAAATCCACTCTTTTTCCTTTAGAGGAATGGGCCTCTTCGAGGGTAGAGGATGCATTATCAGGTGGATTAGGTCCCCGTATAGGGGCAGAATCATTAGATAGAGATTTAGATGATATATGTTCAGTCGGATATCTGATAGGTTTAGCATAAGGACCTACAGACAGGTGACGTTTTTTTCGATTTGGACTTTCCAGGTCCCTTAAAACCTCTAGCTAGTTCATCGACTGATTCCTTAGGTGACCAATATTGGTCGGATGGGGTTTGGGGCGGTAAATCCAAAGGATTTTGAGGGGTGGTACGGGCAAGTACCAAATTCATAGATTTAGTGATGGTATCTTGTAATGTCACAATGGCTGCTTGCACAGATTTGGACACTGATGCGTCCACCATTGCTTGAATGCGATCCTGTGAAGGATCAGTCATGCTTTTATTTTCCTCAGACATGTTAGGAAGAAATAGAGGGAAGGTATGACAAATGAATATACTGTGAGGAAAAAAGTTAAGGAAATAATGCTATTAAGGACCTTAATTAAATATATATTGAATATTAACTAAAATTAATTAAAATTAATTCTCACTTATAAAATAAGAGGAATGATAATAGTAAAGTTGTATATGGGTATATACATATGTGTGCGTACACACATGTCCGTATACACACACACACACACCTGCGTATACACACAGCAATATATATATATGATAGGGCTAGTCAATAGTGAGGTAAAAATATCTTATAATTTTTTAAAACCTGTAATATAAACTATTACCAATAGATAGCAGTGTAACACTAGGAATGAAAAGAAAAGAAGTTTTGAAGAAAAAGGATATGAAGTATATCAATTGTATGTATCAATTGTATGCTGAAACACTGTAACAAGTGACCGTGCGTTGTACACTCTCTGCCGTCCTGAGGAGAATGACAGAAATCTCGTTCTACCCTGACAGGAGATCACCTCACTGCCGGGTATCGCGAGATTTGAAGAGAGAGACGCGCTCGAGCCGGACCAAAGATGGCGGCAGCGGCGGCGCAGGGAATAAGAAGAATGCTTAATAAACCTGTAGAGTAAACGAAATGTATAATAGATGCGGACGGAAGGTGTGGGAGCGGAGAGTGGTGCTAATAGCAACCGGTAAGCGTATGAATTAGCCGTTCAGAGCGCAACAATAGTATCAAAGGAAAACCTAAACTAAATAAATGAATTATATAATTAATTAAATAACCAAAGATATAGAAAGCATATATCTTTTGTAAAACAAGAGAAATTAGCTGGATATAAATGACAGTAGATGAATACTAAAATTAAATTATGAGATAATTTTTGCAGAGAGCAAAAAACACTTATCTGAATATTACTGCTGAGCAGCAAAGAAGAGGAGAGATACCTGTGGGCCAATTACCTTTATTACCTGGGCTGTGGACTGATTGGATGATACATATAGCATACTAGGTTACATCCTAGGATTCATGTTTGTTTGCATTACATATGTAAAAAATGTTTTTTCTTTTTTCTATATACAATATATGGTTGCTGCTGTGTCAATAAAGAAGTATAATTAAGCATAATAGGAGCGTTTTGTCTTGCCTTAAAATCAATACATACATTTGTATCATCATTAATAATGCCCTCATTAGTATGATTAACCACATTGTGACTGTCCGTGTCCGGCTCTTTTTTTTGAACTTGGTGTTTGTATGTATTCTTATACTAATATGTTACATACCATTTATGTTTATGTAGAACGTTTCTCAAATCCTGTAATTTATTCCATGCCGTATTTTTTAGATAATCCAACACACTGCAGTTACGATCATGTGACCACAATGTCTTTTGCTATAAAAAGGTCACAGTGTTGTTATGCTTTATGCCATGACTAAGGGCACACCAGCCCGAAATGCGTAGGCACTGCGCTCCATGTATGCTGTTTGTTATTTTTGTACCTCCAATAAAGCACGATTTTACCTGCCTTCTTGTTGCTGGACGCTTTCTATTGTCACATGTGTCTAGACAGCTTAAGACTAAATGTTATAGAGAGCTGTATAAAAATCTAGGAGGCTTGAGAGAGCTTCTTAACATGTATAGAGAACTTTAAATGTATAGAGAGTCCTAAATGTCTAGTGAGATAATGCTAGTCCCAAGAATGTGTCAGGATGGATATATGTATAATAATTTCATCTTAAGCCTTCGTCCTAGTTCCTCTGCCTTAGGGGACAGGCGTCGGGGTCAACTTGTTTTAAGTAAGGGGGTTTGTGGTGTCCTGGTACCATATTACATACAGTACCTTGGTAGGGGTCCCCAAATTCAGAGTTCCTAGGAACTGTGGGGTCCTCAGATCTAGTCTTCCCCTAGTCACCCTTTAGATAACTAATATATTACATAATTAAATGTAAATAAATGTATATAGAAAGTGTACTTACCTTGCGCTAGCGTCGCAGGACCTGCGGGTCACGTGACGAGGTTTAGACTCTATGGTTAATGCAAAGGACCTTTGGAGGTTCATAGGCCATGTGATACCTACAATGCTTTGTGAGTCTGATTGACAGATGGCGTGGACCGATACTGAAGCGGCCAGCCCCTGCCCATATAAGGGAGCTGCGGCCATTATTCTCTCTCTTGTTTCTGCGCTGCCAAGCAAGCAGCATCATTGCTCTTGGGTTGCTGTCACTGAATGAGGTAGGACCTCCGCAACTTACAACGACAATTACCAGGCCAAAGCCTTGCGGCCTCGGCTGAATTACACAGTGAGTTCTTATAAATTCTCCGTAATAACTGGCAAGGACCCTGGACCTAAACTTAACCCCATATCCAGCGGATATGCACATACTAAATTCCTGCAAGCTAAAGAACTTACTTAAAGTCCCATCCAACGGTCAATCTCAGCCAAGCTATTCATAGACTCTGTTAGGCTGGGTTCACACCACGTTTTCTTAAATACAGTTCCCGTATACGGTTGGGAGGAGGGGGGGCGGGGCCGTATGCGGTTTCCCGACTGCAGGCAAAAACGTGGTCGACCACGTTTTTGCCTGCGGTCGGGAAAGCGCATACGGCCGAAAACGAAGCCGACCGGAGGCAGCGGTACACTCCGGTCGGCTCATAGACATACATTAAATACGGTTCCCGAATACGGCTGAGTGCGGGCACCGCGATTAAGCCCCGCCCCCTCCTCCCAGCCGTATACGGGAGCCGTATTTAACAAAACGTGGTGTGAACCCAGCCTTACAAAGACTGTTTGTATGTTCGCATGTTACTGAAAATCTTCAGTAAAAGTTGATGCAAGTTTTCAGCGAAGCTCTGGTTGTGGACAATTCTTTATTCTGCAAAGACCTATCGTCCTTGGGAAGGGTGGCGATAGGCCAAATCACGCAGCATTTAACCCTCACCCTGGCGTCATGACTGATAAGGGTTAATAGAACCCTTTATAATATGCAGAGCAACATCCTGACCACCACATCCACAAGGCAACCACCACAACTACTATAAATCCTCTGCACCTCTCCTCATCACAACTATAACTCCCCCTACACCTCTCCTCATCACTACTATAACCCCCCCTGCACCTCTCCTCATCACTACTATAACCCCCCCCTGACCTCTCCTCATCACTACTATAACCCCCCCTGCACCTCTCCTCATCACTACTATAACCCACCCTGCACCTCTCCTCATCATTACTATAACCCCCTCACACCTCTCCTCATCACTACTATAACCCCCACCTGCACCTCTCCTCATCACTACTATAACCCCCCCCCCCCCGCACCTCTCCTCATCACTACTAGAGATGTCGCAAAACTTGCATGTTCGCGTTCGCATTGCCCGGCGAACATATGTGAAGTTCGATTCGACCCCTATACTTTAACATTGCGGTAAACTTTGACCCTGTGAGTCAGAATCAGCAGCAGTCCCTCCCTTCCAGACCCTCCTACCTCCTGCACGGATGCCATTTTACCTTCATTTGGCATGCTGCAGGCTTAGAAAGTGGAGGGACAGAGAAGCTGCTCCTGCTGTAATGGGGAAAGCGATAGCTAGGTTGCTGCTAGGTGGTGTATTCAGGGTCCACTTTACTCCTAAAGCACTAGTCTAACATCTGCTTTAAGGACAGCACCCAAAAAAGTTGTTTTAGGGCTCAAATATCAGTCCGTGTGTCTTGCAACAGCTGGAGGCACCCTGGTTGGGAGGGAGCCACTGGTTAAAAGGGGTACTCCGGTGTAAAACTTAAGTTCCTTCAAGCAACTAACTACAGTATTAAAAGGGCTATAAGTTCAGTCCGTGTGTCTTGCAACTGCTGGAGGCACCCTGGTTGGGGACCTCTGCTTAAAAGGGGATCTCCGATGGCAACCTTTTTTGCTCATTGTCACACTAGTGCAAATCACATTTGGTTTGACAGCTGTTCAAATAAAAGAAAATAAAAACCTTTTTTGGCTGTGAAATGAAACCAGTGCTGCCTAAAGGGGGGCTCTAACTATGTGCTGCCTAATATATGGGAATCTATGTGCTGCCTAAAGGGGGATCTAAATATGTGCTGCCTAAAGGGGGCTCTATGTGCTGCCTAAAGGGAGGCTCTAACTATGTGCTGCCTAATATGTGGGAATCTATGTGCTGCCTAAAGGGGGCTCTATGTGCTGCCTAAAGGGAGGCTCTAACTATGTGCTGCTTAATATGGGGAATCTATGTGCTGCCTAAAGGGGGGCTCTAACTATGTGCTGCCTAACATGGGGGAATCTATGTGCTGCCTAAAGGGGGGATCTAACTATGTGCTGCTTAATATGGGGGAATCTATGTGCTGCCTAAAGGTGGTCTCTATGTGCTGCCTAAAGGGGGGCTCTAACTATGTTCTGCCTAACATGGGGGAATCTATGTGCTGCCTAAAGGGGGGATCTAACTATGTGATGCCTAAAGGGGGGATCTATGTGCTGCTCTATGTGCTGCCTAAAGGGAGGCTCTTCCTATGTGCTGCCTAAGGGGGGGCTCTAACTATGTGCTGCCTAATATGGGGGAATCTATGTGCTGCCTAAAGGGGGGGATCTAATTATGTGATGCCCAAAGGGGGGATCTAACTATGTGCTGCCTAAAAGGGGCTACAGCATGTTATTCCAAACCATTTAGGAATAATAGGTGATTTATGCCCTTTATGGATTAAAACCAGACTCTGCATCAACTATGTAATTTCCAATGGGAGTTTTTCCATGGATCCCCCTCCAGCACGCCACAGTCCAGGTGTTAGTCCCCTTGAAACAACTTTTATTGTGGCCAGAAAGAGTCCCTGTGGGTTTTAAAATTCGCCTGCCCATTGAAGTCAATGGCGGTTCGCCCGGTTCGCGAACATTTGCGGAAGTTCGCGCTCGCGGTTCGCAAACCGAAAATTTTATGTTTGCGACATCATTAATCACTACTATAACCCCCCCTGCACCTCTCCTAATAACTACTATAATGCCCCCCCTGCACCTCTCCTCATCACTACTATAACCCCCCCTGCACCTCTCCTCATCACTACTATAACCCTCCCACACCTCTCCTCATCACTACTATAACCCCCCCTGCACCTCTCCTCATCACTACTATAACCCCCCCTGCACCTCTCCTCATCACTACAATAACCCCTCCCCACCTCTCCTCATCACTACTATAACCCCTCCCCACCTCTCCTCATCACTACTATAACCCCCCCTGCACCTCTCCTCATCACTACTATAACCCCCCGCACCTCTCCTCAACACTACTATAACCTCCCTGCACCTCTCCTCATCACTACTATAACCCCCCCTGCACCTCTCCTAATCATTACTATAACCCCCCCCACGCACCTCTCCTCATCACTACTATAACCCTTCAGCCCCTCTCCTCATCACTACAATAACCCCCCCTGCACCTCTCCTCATCACTACTATAACCCCCCTGCACCTCTCCTCATCACTACTATAACCCCCCCGCACCTCTCCTCATCACTACTATAACCCCCACTGCACCTCTCCTCATCACTACTATAACCCCAACGCACCTCTCCTCATTACTACTATAACCCCCCCTGCACCTCTCCTCATCACTACTATATCCCCCCCGCACCTCTCCTCATCACTACTATAACGCCCCCTGCACCTCTCCTCATCACTACTATAACCCCCTCTACACCTCTCCTCATCAGTACTATAACCCCCCTGCACCTCTCCTCATCACTACTATAACCCCCCCCCGCACCTCTCCTCATCACTACTATAACCCCCCCGAACCTTCCTCATCACAACTATAACCCCCCCCCCCCCGCACCTCTCCTCATCACACTATAACCCCCCGCACCTCTCCTCATCACTACTATAACCCCCCCCTGCACCTCTCCTCATCACTACTATAACCCCCCGCACCTCTCCTCATCACTACTATAACCCCCCCTGCACCTCTCCTCATCACTACTATAACCTCCCCGCACCTCTCCTCATCCCTACTATAACCCCCCGCATCTCTCCTCATCACTACTATAACCCCCCTGCACCTCTCCTCATCACTACTATAACCCCCCCGCACCTCACCTCATCACTAATATAACCCCCCGCACCTCTCCTCATCACTACTATAACCTCCCCGCACCTCTCCTCATCCCTACTATAACCCCCGCATCTCTCCTCATCACTACTATAACCCCTCCTGCACCTCTCCTCATTACTACTATAACCCCCCTTGCACCTCTCCTCATCACTACTATAACCCCACTGCATCTCTCACCACCCCCAGAACACCCCCCTGCACCTCTCATCACCCCCATAACACCCCCTCTCATCACCTCCATAACACCCCCCTCCCATCACCCCCATAACACCCCGCTGCACCTCTCATCACCCCCCATAACCTCCCCATGCACCTCTCATCACCCCTATAACACCCCAAGCACCTCTTCCCCTGCACCTCTCATCACCATTGTAGTCTGCAAACAACACCCCAACCCGAGCAACCACCCCCCCTCCCCGGCGCCCACCCCCGCCCGTTCACCCACCCTGCCGGGGATCTGTGCAGCTGTTGCTCCTGTCACAGTGTCACTGCACAGGGAGGATCTGTCGGGAGGATGCTTTAGCTGGACTGGAGAACACGTAGGGACAGGTCAGGTGACTGGATTAGACGTGCGTGCCTGCGCGGGGCACGTCGACTCCCATCAGCCCCTGGCCTGTCCGGCCCTGCCGTACTTCTTCAGGGGCCCGTGCCCTAGAAAGAGCAGGCCATAGTCCTCGGGCCCCCCCAGACAGGGGTCAGTGAGTGACAGTCACTCACTGACAAGCTGGTAAAAAAAAAAATAAAGGTCCAGGGACGTCCGGGCCTCCTGAAGCTCCGGGCCCCATACAAGTGTATGGGTTGTACCCCCCTGATGGCGGCCCCAGTACCTCCAGCTTTTGCAAAACTACAATGCCCAGAATACATGGTCTGTCAGTGCATGTTGGGAGTTGTAGTTTTACAACAGCTGGAGGCACACTGGTTGCAAAACACTGAGTTAGGTAACAAATCCTAACCCAATGTTTCGCAACCTACGTGCCTCCAGCTGTTGCAAAACTAAAACTCTCAGCGTGCACTGACAGCCAAAAAGCATGCTGGTAGTTGTAGTTGTGCCTCCAGCTGTTGCAAAACTACAACTCCCAGCATGCCCTTTGGCTGTGCATGCTGGGAGTTGTTGCTAAGCAACAGCAGGAGGCAAGGCCTCACCTCCTGCTGCTGCTGTCATTTTCTCGCCATTGATCATCGCCGCCAGTTCTGGGGCCCGCAATACCGCTACTGACGCCAGGGATTGGGGGGCCCCTTCTGCTGGTATCACCTCCCAGCACCCGCTCTCGCCCTCTGGAAGAGGAGCGGAGTGGGTGCCGTCATTGTCACCCCCAGCAGGAGTCCTAATTCACGTGCAGGTAATGGCAGGCAGCCCTGATTCGATGGCAGGCATCCTGATCCATTCACCGCCAGATTACCGGTGGTGAAGAGAAACACAGAGGGCATACAGGTACGCTCTTGGTCCTGGTGGGGTTAAACAGACCATGAACTTTGTTACTTATATAAAAAAAAAAAAAAAAAACACGGAAGCATTTTATTAGTTTTATTAATATTAACATGCAAAGCAACACTAGATATATAGAAGACATCTTCTTCTTTTCTGTATGGATCTCATACTCCGTCATCATGTATTGAACTGCAATGTTCGGCACACAGGAGGAGGCTCAGGTACAACAGCAAAAGAACTTTGCACAATGAACGACGAGGAAGATAATGATGAGCACTGGAATACTTATCAAAATGTTCTTCATGACAAATATAGCATCAGGATCGCTGAACTTACGTTTTTTCAGAGGATCTCTTTGCACAGACAACTTAAAGCCGGCCGTCAGTTTCCCCTGCAGCCAGCAATAGTAGGTTCCTGCGTCACTGTACTGGATGGAGCGAAAGTTCAGATGGCCTCCATGATCAATGAAGACTCTCATAGACTTTTTAGCACCAATTAGATTCTCTGTGAGATAAAGTCGCTCATTATCTTTGTCCCAGGCCACCGCATGTTCCGGCCTTACTCCTGGACAAGAAATACTCATTCTGCTGCCCATTGTTTGAGTATGAATCTCCGTTGGTACCTTAGAGATCCATGGGATGTAATCTTTAAGCTTTCCTATAGTGTGCATCAGAGTGCTCAACATGCCCATAACTCCCTTCTTCCGCACATGACATTTAGTCATGCAGCTCCGGATCATGATCTCTGGTCTTCGCTTGGAGAGCAATTTCTTGAATTTGAGTGGAACGGCTTCTGAGCCACATGAAGACACATCATTCTTGTTTGCATGAAATCTGGGGTTGAGGTAGGAACTATTGACATAGCATAGGCCAATGCTCCTTTGTTCCCCTCTGACATCACATCGGTCACACACTGTCCAATCTGAAAAAGTGGTGAAGGCCACAAAGTATTTGTTTTTCAGATGTGGCTGTGGCTTGCCATCTTTCTCTACAAAAGATACAAGGGCATCCTTGGAGTCCTGAATATCAACATTGTATCCATAAAAGAAGTGTCCATCCTGTGTGCCGCATAGATAATTTCCGGAATTTTCTATTTGTGCCTTATGTACAATAAGGTTGAACATCCGGATAGTGAACTTTAAAGAGGTATCATAAGCGTCCCGAACATTTTCTACATCGAGTTGCACCGTACCTTTGAAGTCTGTGAGGACCATGGGCTTGTCTCCGCTCTTCTTCTGGTAGTACCATACCACGTACTTTGTTTCCTCAGGCTTGCATTGGCAAGGAAGTTCAATTGTCACGTCAGACAGATAAGCAGCCGTTTCAAACAGGAGGTATGCCGGGCATTTTGTAGAGCTGAGTATGTCGTCATCTTTCGCAATAGTGGTTGAGCTGCTTGCAGGAATGAAATAAAGCAAGAAAATGGCAGCTACAAAAGCGAGAAGAGGACAATATTGAAGCATCATCTTCAGGTAGAAGAGTAGCAGTCTAATCGTATGCAAGATAAAGCATCAAGTGGGATCATTTGTTGACTGCTATCGGTATAACCTGAGAGACACCACCGTGTCATGATGATGTCACTTCCTTAAGATTCTAAGTTCTATTGCATGTCTCCTAAGGAGTTGATCTGCTTTAGTCAATACCTTTTTGTTAGAAAAGTTGTCCAGGGTTAAAAAAAAATCGTGGCTGCTTTCTGCCCAAAAAAAAGCATCACAGTATTGGGGAGATTCATCAAAACCTGTGCAGAGGAAAAGTTGCCCAGTTGTTCATAGCAACCAATCAACTCGCTTCTTTCATTTTTAACAAGGCCTCTGCAGAAAATCTGGCCATCTTTTCCTTTGCACAGGTTTTGATAAATCTCCCCCTATATGTGTCTGGTTGAGCACAATCCACCATAAGGCGGCCTTCACACACGACAGTTTCTATTTTGTTTTTTTATACTGCACTGCAGCTATTGAGCCAAGGCCAGCAGTGGATCCAGTGGGAAGGAGAAGTACAAGTCCTTTCTTTTTATTTCTCATTCCTTTAGAATACACTTTGGGGCTTAAACACTGCAGGGGCAGTTTAAAAAGAAAAGAATAGAAACTACTGTGCGTCATGGCAGGCTTATGGAGCAAAATTGCAATACCAGACACAGCCCATCGTCAGTTGTGGTGCTGTGTCTGGAATAGTAAGAGTTTTAGTCTGGGAGCAGCCAGAAAACCACAGGATGGGAAACACTAATCTACAAAGTGCAACTGCTATTCCAAGCTGTCAGTGAATGAAGGTAGTTGTAGTTTTTCAACACCTGGAGAGTCAAAGGTTGGGGGACACTGAGCTAAGCAAACTTCTGCAAGCCAAATATAGTGACCCCCCGACCTACGATGGCCCCGACATACGATCATTTCAACATACGATGGCCTCTCGGAGGCAGCATCAACATACGATGCTTTTGTATGTCGGGGCCATCGCATAAATGGCTATCCGGCAGCACAGACTGCTTCAGCTGCCGCCGGATAGCCGTTTACGGTGCCCCGTGTGGTCCGCTGACGATCACTTACCTGTCCTCGGGCTCCGGCGCGTCCTCATCGGGATCCCCTGCATCGTCGGTGCTCTTCATCGTCGTCATCACGTCACTGTTGTAGTTTTGCAACATCTGGAGGTCCGCAGGTTGTAGACCACTGTCCTATACTTAACATTGCACGGATTCCTCAACATACGATGTTTTCAACAAACGATGGTCCATTTGGAATGGATTACCATCGTATGTTGAGGGACCACTGTACATCAATGTCCTAAAGCTTTTTTGTTTCTTAATAGTCTGCTAAAATATATAAAATATATCAGTGTTGGTAAAATCTATCAGCCCGGCATCCAGTCTGTCTTAACCTCTTCAGGACGCCGGGCGTATGCATACGCCCTGCATCCCGAGTCCTTAAGGACATGGGGCATATGCATACGCCCGTGGGAATTCCGGTCCCCGCCGCTAGCTGGTTGGGGACCGAACCGGGATGCCTGCTGAAATCATAAAGTGGCCACTGCCGGGCTATCGGAGGCCCCGATCCGCTACTAAGCAGCCCGCAGGGATGTCCCGAATGTGACGGGGCCCTCTGCGGGCACGGGCCCGGAGCAGGTGTTCCATGAGCACCAATGATGATCCAGCCCTGACCGACGGTGGGGGGGGGTAAAGGAAGGGGGCAGTAAGCGATATTTACTGCTGCCCTTCCTAGTGGGTGCCAAACTGAAAGTCCCAGCATGCCCATACAGCCAAAGGCTGTCTGGGCATGCTGGGAGTTGTAGTTTTGCAAAATCTGGAGGGTCACAGTTTGGAGACCACTGTTACAGTGGTGCCCAAACGGTAGCCCTCCAGATGTTGCCAAACTACAACTCTCAGCATTCTTAGACTGCCCAGGCATGCTGGGAGTTGTAGTTCTGTAACATCTGTCCCTTCAGATTTTGCAAGTTTCATGAAATTTTGGAAAATTGCTGCTCTACTTTGAAGCCCTCTAATTTTTTCAAAAAGTAAAAATATGTCCATTTTATGATGCCAATATAAAGTGGACATCAAAAACAAAATGAAACAAAAATGTAGTCAGCACCTAGCCCAAAACATGAGTGCACGCTACTGTGGCAAGTACAAGACATGTAAAAAAAAAAGAAAATGGCAGCAGCACACTTGGTCAACAAAATGGAGGCTCTTAGCGCACTTTTTGATCAAAACGTGTCCCCCATCCACCACGTGGAGGTGGCCTCATATAGGATGGGACCCTAACATTCACTCACCTCAGGCTGGGCGACATGCTGGATCCACTAACAACCTAAAAACACCTCCTGTGAAATAGGGGAGGGGATGCACGGCTACAGAGGGAGCCACTCCCCCCACATTGCACAGCAAAAACAAAATGAAACAAAAATGTAGTCAGCACCTAGGCCAATACACGGGTGCACGCTACTGTGGCAAGTACAAGACATGTAAAAAAAAGAAAATGGCAGCAGCACACTTGGTCAACAAAATGGAGGCTCTTAGCGCACTTTTTGATCAAAACGTGTCCCCCATCCACCACGTGGAGGTGGCCTCATATAGGATGGGACCCTAACATTCACTCACCTATTTCACAGGAGGTGGTTTTAGGTTGTTAGTGGATCCAGCATGTCGCCCAGCCTGAGGTGAGTGAATGTTAGGGTCCCATCCTATATGAGGCCCACTCCACGTGGTGGATGGGGGACACGTTTTGATCAAACAATGCGCTAAGAGCCTCCATTTTGTTGACCAAGTGTGCTGCTGCCATTTTCTTTTTCTTTTTTTACATATAAAGTGGACATATTGTATTTGTGAATAAAAATTTTATTTATTTGGAATATCCATTTTCCTTACAAGCAGAGAGCTTCAAAGTTAGAAAAATGCAACATTTTCAAAATTTTCATGAAATTTGGGGATTTTTCACCAAAAATGGATGCAAGCAATGACCAAAATTTACCACCAAAATAAAGTAGAATATGTCAGGAAAAAACATTCTCAGAATCTGAATATTCAGTAAAAGTGTTTTAGAGTTATTAATGCGTAAAGTGACGGTGGTCAGAATTGCGAAAAAGGGCTCAATCCTTAAGGTGAAAAAGGGCTGCGTCCTTAACCCCTTAAGGACCCAGCCATTTTACACCTCAGGACCCGGCCATTTTTTGCACATCTGACCACTGTCACTTTAAACATTAATAACTCTGGAATGCTTTTAGTTATCATTCTGATTCCGAGATTGTTTTTTCGTGACATATTCTACTTTAACATAGTGGTAAATTTTTGTGGTAACTTGCATCCTTTCTTGGTGAAAAATCCCCAAATTTTATGAAAAATTTGAAAATTTTGCATTTTTCTAACTTTGAAGCTCTCTGCTTGTAAGGAAAATGGATATTACAAATAATTTTTTTTTATTCACATATACAATATGTCCACTTTATGTTTGCATCATAAAATTGATGAGTTTTTACTTTTGGAAGACATCAGAGGGCTTCAAAGTTCAGCAGCAATTTTCCAATTTTTCGCAAAATTTCCAAACTCACAATTTTTCATGGACCAGTTCAGGTTTGAAGTGGATTTGAAGGGTCTTCATATTAGAAATACCCCACAAATGACCGCATTATAAAAACTGCACCCCCCAAAGTATTCAAAATGACATTCAGTCCGCGTTTTAACCCTTTAGGTGTTTCACAGGAATAACAGCAAAGTGAAGGAGAAAATTCACAATCTCCATTTTTTACACTCGCATGTTCTTGTAGACCCAATTTTAGAATTTTTACAAGGGAAAAAGGAGAAAATGTATACTTATATTTGTAGCACAATTTCTCTCGAGTAAGCACATACCTCATATGTCTATGTAAAGTGTTCGGCGGGCGCAGTAGAGGGCTCAGAAGGGAAGAAGCGACAAGGGGATTTTGGAGAGTACGTTTTTTTAAAATGGTTTTTGGGGGGCATGTTGCATTTAGGAAGCCCCTATGGTGCCAGAACAGCAAAAATCCCCCACATGGCATACCATTTTGGAAACTAGACCCCTTGAGGTACGTAACAAGTAATAAAGTGAGCCTTAATACCCCCACAGGAGTTTCACGACTTTTGCATATGTAAAAAAAAATTAAAATAAAATTTCACTAAAATGTGTGTTTCCCCCCAAATTTCACATTTTTGCAAGGGTTAATAGCAGAAAATACCCCCCAAACATTGTAACCCCATCTCTTCTGAGTATGAAGGTACCCCATAAGTTGACCTGAGGTGTACTATGGGTGAACTACAATGCTCAGAAGAGAAGGAGTCATATTTGGCTTTTTGAGAGCAAATTTGGCTCGGGGGCATGTCGCATTTAGGAAGCCCCTATGGTGCCAGGACAGCAAAAAAAAAACACATAGCATACCATTTTGGAAACTAGACCCCTTGTGGAACGTAACAAGAAATAAAGTGAGCCTTAATACCCCACAGTGGTTTCACGACTTTTGCATACGTAAAAAAAAAAAAATCACTAAAAGGTGTGTTTCCCCCCCAAATTTCACATTTTTGCAAGGGTTAATAGCAGAAAATACCCCCCCAAATTTGTAACCACATCTCTTCTGAGTATGGAGGTACCCCATAAGTTGACCTGAAGCGCACTACGGGCAAACTACAATGCTCAGAAGAGAAGGAGTCATATTTGGCTTTTTGAGAGCAAATTTTGCTCGGGGGGCATATCGCATTTAGGAAGCCCATATGGTGCCAGGACAGCAAAATAACCCCCACATGGCATACCATTTTGGAAACTAGACCCCTTGAGGAACGTAAGAAGGCGTAAAGGGAGCATTTACCCCCCCACTGGTGTCTGTCATATCTTTGGAACAGTGGGCTGTACAACATTTTTAATTTGCACAGCCCACTCTTCCAAAGATCTGTCAGACACCAGTGGGGTGTAAATTCTCACTGCACCCCTCATTACATTCCGTGAGGGGTGTAGTTTCCGAAATGGGGTCACATGTGGGGTTTTGTTTTTTTTTTGCGTTTGTCAAAACCGCTGTAACAATCAGCCACCCCTGTGAAAAACACCTCAAATGTACATGGTGCACTCTCCCTTCTGGGCCTTGTTGTGCGCCCCCAGAGCACTTTGCGCCCACATATGGGGTATCTCCGTACTCGGGAGAAATTGCGTTACAAATTTTGGTGGGCGTTTTTCCCCTTTACCTCTTGTCAAAATGAAAAGTATAGGGCAACACCAGCATGTTAGTGTAAAAAGTTTATTTTTTTACACTAACATGCTGGTGTAGACCCCAACTTCACCTTTTCATAAGAGGTGAAAGGAGAAAAAGACCCCCAAGATTTGTTAGTCAATTTCTTCCGAGTACGGAGATACCCCATATGTGACCCTAAACTGTTGCCTTGAAATACGACAGGGCTCCAAAGTGAGAGTGCCATGCGCATTTGAGGCCTGAATTAGGGATTTGCATAGGGGTGACATAGGGGTATTCTACACCAGTGATTCCCAAACAGGGGGCCTCCAGCTGTTGCAAAACTCCCAGCTGTTGCTCTTTGATTTTTCGTACTTACTTTGAGTCGTAGCCTCCCTCATTACTTCACGGGAGTCAATACTTATTGTGCACTATTTATTTAACTCCTTCCCTGGCAGACAAGCATAGCCCCCGTTCTTCTCTCTCAGCACTTTGGATTCATGTTTACTATTATATATGTATTCTTTTAAATTATCTTAAATGTCTTGTCATTTTTTCATGTTAATAAAGTATACTTTGTGGTATTTATGTCCTGTTTGACGCCTTTTTCTTTGTGAATTATTCTATGTCTTGTGGCGTAGGACCTACTGTGTGGGAATTTTTTCTTTGGGTATCTCATTGCTTCCTCTGTATTTTACAGATTATTCCTACTCTATCATGGACTTTAGAAACCGTGATATCACGTGGACGGCACGTGCCGATACAGTCTTCTCACGTGGCATATCCAATCCTGCTGAGAGCAGTCAGAAATCCGAGCTCAGACGCCAACTAAAACATCTCCTCCAGAGGCGTTCACGCACATGGTGGAACAAAACCACTCTTGAAAAATACTTGGCCCAAGGTTTAATTCCTCGGGGACTCAGGATTCAGGTGTTCCCCTCCTTTCCTATAGACAGCGACAATTTTAAGGACCAGTGGGAAGCGGCATGCTCCATGTGCTCTAAAACCTTTTTGGAATTATTGGTAAGCCATAATATACAAACACTCACCTCTCTGGAAACTGAGATAGAGGAACTATCTAGAAAGATCCGCTTAGATCTATCTACAGAAGAATTGGCGACATGGAACCAAGAAGTGGACTCCTGGTTTAAAGACTGGGAGGAGAAAATCGAAACAGTTAAGGTGAAAAAATATCAAAGAGACCTGACAGATCTCCAATTAAACCGGGTATATCGCTGGAGGATCCCCCAAACGAACCTGGTAAGAACATCTTCAATATCCTCTATCTCCTCGATTGGAGCATCCTCAAGTGCATCTTCATCTAGCTCCCAACGCAATAAATTTAAGAAATCACGACGCAAACCTGAATATAACCAACGCTCCAATGAAAGACGTTTTACCAGACAGAGAGGAGACACACCAGCACCTGGACCGTCCCTTAAGGTAATTAACCTTACAGATGTGATCTTAACCAATGAACAGGAATCTGTGCTTAGCCTGGGTCTATCTTTTTGTCCTCAGGCTAACTTTAATCTTTTCTGTACAGTAAAGGACATTCAACTATTTGCACGACGCCTGATCCTCAAAAAACTGCACACAAGACACCTTGATCCGAACACTGAAAACCTGTTGGGTTCCACGATAGAACAGGAGGCTATTTTAAACTTACAATCATTACTGGATGAACAGGATCCTATGCCACAACTAGGAATAGGTGAGTACCCGCGCTATCTTTTACCTAAGAGTGTCACCTTTCCTCCTATGACTTTGGTTCCTGAGGTGGATATGTTTATCAAATTGGTAACTAGGGACTTGAGACGCCTGGCAGAAACAAGAGCCAGTGACAATCTAACATACCCCCAGCGAAAGGCTATTCAGGAATTGAGGTCTTTGAAAAACGTGGTTATAAAACCATCAGACAAGGGGGGTAATGTTGTCTTATGGCCATCTCATATGTATGAGAAGGAAATGTTTAGACAACTACGTGATTCCAATTGCTATAAGCGACTCACTTTTAACCCCCTGATGTCTTATCAACAGGAATTAGCACATATTCTGGACAACGCTGTGGAGGAAAATATCTTGAATTTGAAACAGAAACAAGGACTAACTATACAATACCCGACCATCCCTACAATATATCTACTGCCGAAGATCCATAAGAACGCGCTGATACCTCCTGGAAGACCTATTGTGTCTGGGTGTAACTCCTTGACTGAACCAATATGTAAGTGGATTGACTTTTTCTTGAAGCCCCTAGTTGAACTGTTACCTTCCTATATTAAGGATTCAAACGATGTCTTACGTAGACTTGATGGTGTTCAATTAGATGATAACTCCTACCTTGTGACATGTGATGTAGAATCACTATACACGTCGATAAGACATAATGACGGTATAGCAGCTACTAAATTCTTTTTGGAGTCCAGCAACTTGGAGGGAGACCTATGTGCTCTAATTCTGGAACTGTTGTCCTTTATTCTAACGAGAAATTTCTTCATCTTTAAAGGGGTCTTCTACCTACAACTGCAAGGAACGGCTATGGGGGCGGCTTGTGCGCCCTCATGTGCCAATTTGTTCCTTGGGTTGTGGGAGAGGACCCTCTTTACGTCGGACACCTGCCCCTTGGCTGAAAAAGTACTGTCATGGGGCAGATACATTGATGATATCCTGTTTATTTGGCAGGGTACACTTGACGAATTGGAACAGTTCATGGATGCCCTCAATAATAACGACCTAAACATCCATCTAACACATAAAGTGAACAAAACTAATATTGAGTTTTTGGATATCGAAATACAGGCGGATGCCAATGGATTTATCCAGACGAATCTACACCGTAAATCTACTTCAGCCAATACCGTACTACACGCCAGCTCTGCCCACCCCACACATCTGATCAGAAATATCCCGTAGGTCAATTCCTACGTGCAAGACGCCTGTGCTCCACGGAACAGGACTTTGAAATGCAGGCCCGTGATCTGGAGAAAAGATTCCGTGAAAGGGGTTATAGCAATCGGAGCATTAAAAGGGCGTACTGGAGAGCGAAAAAAACGGATCACGCCTCATCCCTACATAGAACACGGACCAACAAGACAACTGACAACCAGTTGAGGTGCATCCTAGACTATAACTCTCGTAGCCATGAGATTAGGCAGATACTTGAACAACACTGGCCCGTTTTACAGGTGGATGAGACACTAAATGGTATGATACCTTCGAGACCAGCGATTGCATATAGACGGAATAGAAATTTGAAGGATCGTTTGGTGAGGAGCCACTATGAGATTGAGCAACCATATTTATTTGGCTCCAAGGGCCCCAAAAACGGTTGCTCCCCATGTGGTAAATGCCTCGCATGCAGTAATATATTACGGACTGATGTGTTCCGCAATTCATCCTGTACTAAGTCATACGAAATCAGGCAGAAAATAAACTGTGTAACTAAAGGGGTGGTATATGTTGCACAATGCCCATGCGAATTGCTATACGTGGGCATGACCACCAGGGAGCTCCGCCGACGGGTCAGAGAGCATATTTTGGATATCAATACGGCAGCCAATGAAACAAACTTTCAGTCTTTGAAAACTCTACCAAGACACTTTAAACTCAAACATAACAGTGATGCCACTCTCCTCAAATTCATAGGTATCGACCACGTTCCGGTGGGTATCAGAGGCGACCAATGGAAGAAATTGGTTGCACAAAGAGAAACGCGGTGGATCTTCAGGCTGGATACACTTGTACCTCACGGCTTAAATGAGGTAAATAGCTATGCCCCATTTTTGTGAGGAGTATTGGTTGGTTTCTGAGCTCGGACTTTTTTAGTGTGTGTAATTATTGGGTTTTAAGTGATTTTTAGCAGCTTCTATTTTGTTTTAATTGTTCGTTTATTAATTCATTCCTTCTTTTTTATCTGATTGTCTATCTAGATGTGTTATGAGACTTATCAACCATGGCCATCACGTGACTATTTCTAGCCTTTTTCCATCGCTGGAGCGACCCTACTATTGGAATCATGTTGGGACTCTCTTTTTTATCAACTCTAAAATATATATTTTTTTATGTATACCTACAGGGTCACTATCCTCTCTATATATATATTTTTTAATATTTATTTATTTTTAATTATCAATTTTTAATTGTTTAAATATATATTTCTTGATATGACATCTTCACTTTCACCTTATATATCTAATGTTTTTTCATGCATGATTATATTCATTTTTCTTCATATTATTTCATCACTTTTCAACATAGTTTTTTCAATCCCATACACATGTTCTCACTCACATCACTCACCTTTTTTATCCCATCATACACTTCATACACCCATCTCACACTTCACTCCCACCCCCTCATTATCAACACTCACTTCTTTATGCCCCTCCTTGTTTACTTATACTACCCTTGTGGTTCTAATTAATTTGCTTTAACCATATTTAACACTTATTGCTACCTATTTACCTATTTAACTATGTGAGTGGCATCAATTATTAAGCTATATTTCATATTTTTCCACTTTCCACATTTTCACACACTAACTGACATTATGGTCCCCCCTGCTCACTAGGTAGACATTTACATATGTTCTTCCTTCCCTCCCCCTTTTTTGCATGTCACTTTCACCTTGGCACTGTGTGTTCATCTTGCACTTGCACTTTTTTTCACTGTTGTGTTTGTAATATCTGTTTCCTTTCCCCCCCCCCCCCCCCCTTACTACCTTTTTTTTTTTTTTTTTTTTTTTTGCACGCGATGCACTTTACTTTGATTTTTCATGTTGTTGTACTGCCATTGTGCAGTGCAGCAGCATGAATATCTATATATAATAAAAAAATACGCACTTGCATCCACATAACATGTGACCCTAGTATTATATGTACTTACCTAAAGTGTGCACTTTTTATGTATTTACCTAAAATGTGTACCCATCATGATTTATTGTATTTAGTCCCCGATACGTAATCTATAATATGGTGTTTTGATATAGAAATGAATATATTATATCTATGTTTGAATTGATTAACAAATCATGCCTGTATATAACTATAATTAACTATCTAGCGTCATGAATTCTCGCAATAGTAGGGATTTCCGCATCTGAGTACCCTCCAAGCCTCGCTTTGATAGCGAGGCTTGGCCCTTTACCTGATAGTGAGACAACCCTAATATATGATTGGCTCGTACATCCGAGCCTCGCTCTGGAAGCGAGGCTTGGTTGTCTCGTGACGCTGTGGAGCTCTCTGGCGCGGCTTCCCGATGTCAGGTGATGCGCGCTGACAGGCGTATCTGCTTCCGGACCTCGCTATGAATGCGAGGCTTGGTAGCAGTGATCTATGGGTGACGTCTTAATTATACCACGTGTTTTAGTCCTTGGTTTTAATTGGCTAAGTCTCTGCATATATACATACCCCACACTCTACTGACCACACCCCGGAAGAAGCCTTCATTGGTGAAACGTTGGGTGGCGGGTGGCTGTAGCATTGTACCCCTTGCTCCACTTGGTAAAGTATTTTGTTATTCTGTTTAGTTCAGGGTTTGTCTTACCTTTAATACGTTATTGATTCCCTGAGGCTCCCCTATTTGCTCTTTGATTTTTCGTACTTACTTTGAGTCGTAGCCTCCCTCATTACTTCACAGGAGTCAATACTTATTGTGCACTATTTATTTAACTCCTTCCCTGGCAGACAAGCATAGCCCCCGTTCTTCTCTCTCAGCACTTTGGATTCATGTTTACTATTATATATGTATTCTTTTAAATTATCTTAAATGTCTTGTCATTTTTTCATGTTAATAAAGTATACTTTGTGGTATTTATGTCCTGTTTGACGCCTTTTTCTTTGTGAATTATTCTAAAACTCCCAGCATGCCTGGACAGTCAACGGCTGTCCGGCAATACTGGGAGTTGTTGTTTTGCAACAGCTGGAGGCTCCATTTTGGAAACAGTGGCGTAACAGGCGTTTTTCATTTTTATTGGGGAGGGAGGGGGGCTGTGTAGGGGTATGTGTATATGTAGTGTTTTTTACTTTTTATTTTATTTTGTGTAAGTGTAGTGTTTTTTACTTTATTTTGTGTAAGTGTAGTGTTTTTAGGGTACAGTCACATGGGCGGGGGATTACAGCGAGTTTGAGCTGCCGCGCAAAATTTGCTGCATTGCAAACTTGCAGCCCGATACTCACTGTAAGCCCCCTGCCCATGTGAATGTACCCTGTACATTCACAGGGGGGGGGGGACCTCCAGCTGTTGCAAAACTACTACTCCCAGCATGCCTGAGAATGTTTGGGAGTTGTGGTTTTGCAACAGCTGGAGGCACACGGGTTGGGAAACACTGAGTTAGGAAACAATGTTTCCCAACCAGTGTGCCTCCAGCTGTTGCAAAACCACAACTCCCAAACATTCTCAGGCATGCTGGGAGTAGTAGTTCGGCAACATCTTTAGAGCCAGATGTTGCCGAACTACAACTCCCAGCATGCTTGGAGTTGTAGTTTTGCAACATCTGGAGGACTACAGTTTGCAGACCACTAATACAGTGGTTCCCAATCTGCGCCCTTCCAGATGTTGCAAAACTACAACCCCCAGTATGCCAAAACTGTCCAGCATGCTGGGAGTTGTAGTTCTGCAACATCTGAAGGGCCAGATGTTACAGAACTACAACTCCCAGCATGCCTGGACAGTAAGGGCATGCTGAGGATGTGTAGTTTTGCAACATCTGGAAGGGCACAGTGGTCCAAAAACTGTGGACCTCCAGATGTTGCAAAACTGCAACTCCCAGCATGCCCAGATGCCAAGGGCTGTCTGGGCATGCTGGGAGTTGTAGTTTACAGGGTCCTATTACAGCAATGCATGTCGCTTTACTGCGAGGTGCATTGCTGTAAAGGGCCCGACCGCGGCTGAAGATATACTCACCTGTCGCCGCCGCCGCCGCCATCTTCTTCGCCGGGATCCGGGTCTTCGGGGACGAGGTAAGTACCAGGGCCGGTCCCCAGCACTCCCCCGTCCCCTGCCGCATCCTCAGGTCTTCCTCCCGTCCTCTCCGGACTTTCAGGGGCCGGGCAGGACGGGAGGAAGTAACCGCCCCCCCTCCTGCGATTGGTCGGTTAACTAACCGACAGATCGCAGGGTATAGGAGGAGGTGGCAGGCTTGCCACCTCGCTCCTATACGTTAGCATGGTCCTGGCTGTCTGTGACAGCCGGGATCATGCGAAATTACCGGGCGGTCGTGTCCCAGAAACCCGATCAGCCCGGTATCGCCGCAGATCGCAAGGGCGATTTCCCTTGCGATTTGCGGCGATCGCAGACATGGGGGGCCTACATGGCCCCCCTCGGCGTTTGCCCTGGATGCCTGCTGAAGGATTTCAGCAGGCATCCGGTTCCGATCTCTGACCGGCGAGCGGCAGATACCGGAAAACGCCAGGACGTACGGGGACGTCCTGGGTCCTTAAGGCCCAGGGTGCGGGGACGTCCCCGTACGTCCTGGGTCCTTAAGAGGTTAAGGGGTTAAATCAACTGGTGCCAGAAAGTTAAACAGATTTGTAAATTACTTTTATTAAAAAATCTTACTCCTTCCAGTACTTATCAGCTGCTGTATGCTCCACAGGAAGTTCTTTTCTTTTTGAATTCCTTTCTGCCTAACCACAGTGCTCTCTGCTGACACCTCTGTCCATGTCAGGAACTGTCCAGAGCAGGAGCAAATCCCCATAGCAAATCTCTCTTGCTCTGGACAGTTCCTGACATGGACAGAGGTGACAGCAGAGAGCATTGTGGTCAAACAGAAAGGAAATTCAAAAGGAAAAGGACTTCCTGTGGAGCATACAGAAGCTGATAAGTACTGGAAGGATTAAGATTTTTTTTTTAATAAAAGTAATTTACAAATCTGTTTAACTTTCTGGCACCAGTTGATTTAAAAAAAAAATATATATAAATAAAAAAAGGTTTTGCAGGGGAATACACTTTTAAGGCTCCCCCAATGGCAGTCTACACAGGAGAATTTCTGCACGGAAGTCTGCATAAAAATTCTGCAGAAATTAATTGCCAATGTACTTCAATGGACTTCTGCCATCCCTTTCACACAGCTACATAATTTGGGCAGCAGGAATTCCATTGAAGTGAATGGGCAATTAATTTCTGCAGAATTTACTGCCGAATTCAGTACAGAAATTCTGCAGCGGGAACCCTGCTTAACACTCGGAAGCTTTTACACCAAGTACATTTTTTTTACACTATTCTCATCTTTAAAAAAAATAAAAATAAATAAAAAAAGGGGGCATAGTCTTTTTCCCTAATGTATGACATTTTTAAAGCCCAATAGAGTATTTGGGATGTACATTTTTGGTCGATATTTGCTTTCTAATAGTGTAAAGATATTTATCATGCATATTCTGCAATCATTAAACCTGCAACCTGTCACTTGTTGGGATTTTTTTTTTTTCAATCAAGAATTGATGATGATGAAAACCTTTTTGAATTTTTCCATAAAAAGAATTTTGAGGACATGATTGTTTTTGGCAATGTTCCGAATGTTAAATACTCAATAAATAGGGATGTCTCATAAATGTTTAGTATTATTTTCTTAGCATTTATTAGTTTCTGTTCTTTGTTGAAGCCTTTTTTGGTATGTAACTGTATATTCATACTAACAGTATGGACTTTTTTGGGCTAAAAATGCTGTCGCAAGATGTTAGCTGGGAGTCAATAGGGAGACATGAAATGCCACACATTGTCCCTCATTTACTATTGCAAACCCGACATGTGTTGACGGGTTGTGTGCCAGACTCTGGCGCATTGTGCCAGAAATTCTGTCTGCACCAGAATTTGTGCCAGGATTGAAAAAACCCTACTAGCTCTCCATTTTACTAAGAAAAACCCTTTAAAAATGGGCGTGACCATGGGGGAAATGGGGCGTGGTCACCAAAAGGGGCGTGATCCCAACATTTTCACAAAAACACAACATACTTACTGAGGTTTCCACAGAAAATGTGGTGGATTTGAGCTGAGGAAAACCCAACAGATCAGAGCATGTGTAAAAAAAGGAAAATGTAGGGAAAAGTGAAAAATGTAGGGAAAAAAATTTGTAGGGAATTAAAACCCACAAAAAAACCTACACTCCACTCTTAGTAAATCAGGCCATTGTGTTTTCTGCTTTCTCTTTTGGCACGTTTTTAGCCTTTTGTGGCATTTTTAGGCTAAAAGGCATTTTCCCAAAATCACATGCTGAAGGTATGGCATTTTGTAAATGGCAGACAAAACTTCTTCCCCCTTATTCTTTTATAGTGATGAGCGGCATTGGCCATATTCGGATTCGCGATATTTCACTAATATATAGACGAATATTCGTCCTATATTCGAGAATTTCGCGTATTTGTTATATTTGCATATTCGTGTATTTGCGGAAGAAAACAGTGAGGGGGTGGGCAACTCTACTATTGGTTGCTAGGGATGTTGTTGATAACCGCTGACAAGTGTATTTGCATCATTCTAATTGGCCCACAAGTGAAAAGAAGGAATATGCGAATATTCACATATGCGAATAAGCGGAAAAATGTGAATATTCGTAATTTTTAATATATAGTGAATATATTCGCAATATTCACAAATTCGTGAATTTGCCATATTCGCTATAAAAATTTGAAATGCGAATATTCGTGCCCAACACTAGTAACCAGTAGACACCACTGAGCAAATCACCAGTTTAGGCCTCAAATGGACATGGTGTGCTCTCACTCCTGAGCCCTGTTGTGCGCCCGCAGAGCACTTTAACACCTACATATGGGGTATTTCCATTGCATTACAAATTTTGAGGGGCTTTTTTAACTTTGCCTCTTGTGAAAATGAAACGTATGGGGCAACACCAGCATGTTAGTGTAAAAAAAAATTATTTTTTTTTACACTAACATGCTGGTGTAGACCTCAACTTTACCTTTTCATAAGGGGTAAAAGGAGAAATGGCCCCCAAAATTGCCCCCCAATGGCTGTCCGGCAATAATGGGAGTTGTTGTTTTGCAACAGCTGGAGGCTCCATTTTGGAAACAGGTCTAACTGGGTTCACAGCAAGTTTCCAGCTGGGAATTAGAGCTGTGGCGGAAAATTTGACGCAGCTCAAACTTGCAGTGGAAAACTCACTGAAACCCCCCGCCCGTGTCACATTGGGGGGGGCCTCCAGCTGTTGCAATACTATAACTCTCAGCATGCTGTGACAGACCGTGGATGCTCGGAGTTGTAGTTAAGCAACAGCTGGAGGCACACTGGTTGGGAAACAATATGTAAGGTAACAGATTACCGCAGTGTTTCTGCACCAGTGTACCTCCAGCTGTTGCAAAACTACAATGCCCAGCATATATGGTCTGTCAGTGCATGCTGGGAGTTGTAGTTTTGCAACAGCTGGAGGCACACTGGTTGCAAAACACTGAGTTAGGTAACAAATCCTAACCCAATGTTTCGCAACCTATGTGCCTCCAGCTGTTGCAAAACTAAAACTCTCAGCATGCCCTTTGGCTGTGCATGCTGGGAGTTGTTGCTAAGCAACAGCAGAAGGCAAGGCCTCACCTCCTACTGCTGCTGTCATTTCCTTGCCGTTGATCGTCGTCGCTGGTTCTGAGGCCCGCAATACCGCCACTGACACCAGGGATTGGGGGTGCCCCATTGCTGGTATCACCTCCCAGCACCCGCTCTCGCCCTCTGGAAGAGGAGCGGAGTGGGTGCCGTTATTGTCACCCCCAGCAGGAACCCTGATTCATGTGCAGGTAACGGTAGCAGCCCTGATTCGATGGCAGGCATCCTGTTCCGTTCACCGCCAGATTACCGGTGGTGAAGAGAAACACAGAGGGCATACAGGTACGCCCTTGGTCCTGGTGGGGTTAAACAGACCATGAACTTTGTTACTTATATTAAAAATAAAAATAAAACACGGAAGCATTTTATTCGTTTTATTAATATTAACATGCAAAGCAACACTAGATATATAGAAGACATCTTCTTCCTTTCTGTATGGATCTCATACTCCGTCATCATGTATTGAACTGCAATGTTCGGCACACAGGAGGAGGCTCAGGTACAACAGCAAAAGAACTTTGCACAATGAACGACGATGAAGATAATGATGAGCACTGGAATACTTATCAAAATGTTCTTCATGACAAATATAGCATCAGGATCGCTGAACTTACGTTTTTTCAGAGGATCTCTTTGCACAGACAACTTAAAGCCGGCCGTCAGTTTCCCCTGCAGCCAGCAATAGTAGGTTCCTGCGTCACTGTACTGGATGGAGCGAAAGTTCAGATGGCCTCCATGATCAATGAAGACTCTCATAGACTTTTTAGCACCAATTAGATTCTCTGTGAGATAAAGTCGCTCATTATCTTTGTCCCAGGCCACCGCATGTTCCGGCCTTACTCCTGGACAAGAAATACTCATTCTGCTGCCCATTGTTTGAGTATGAATCTCCATTGGTACCTTAGAGATCCATGGGATGTAATCTTTAAGCTTTCCTATAGTGTGCATCAGAGTGCTCAACATGCCCATAACTCCCTTCTTCCGCACATGACATTTAGTCATGCAGCTCCGGATCATGATCTCTGGTCTTCGCTTGGAGAGCAATTTCTTGAATTTGAGTGGAACGGCTTCTGAGCCACATGAAGACACATCATTTTTGTTTGCATGAAATCTGGGGTTGAGGTAGGAACTATTGACATAGCACAGGCCAATGCTCCTTTGTTCCCCTCTGACATCACATCGGTCACACACTGTCCAATCCGAAAAAGTGGTGAAGGCCACAAAGTATTTGTTTTTCAGATGTGGCTGTGGCTTGCCATCTTTCTCTACAAAAGATACAAGGGCATCCTTGGAGTCCTGAATATCAACATTGTATCCATAAAAGAAGTGTCCATCCTGTGTGCCGCATAGATAATTTCCGGAATTTTCTATTTGTGCCTTATGTACAATAAGGTTGAACATCCGGATAGTGAACTTTAAAGAGGTATCATAAGCGTCCCGAACATTTTCTACATCGAGTTGCACCGTACCTTTGAAGTCTGTGAGGACCATGGGCTTGTCTCCGCTCTTCTTCTGGTAGTACCATACCACGTACTTTGTTTCCTCAGGCTTGCATTGGCAAGGAAGTTCAATTGTCACGTCAGACAGATAAGCAGCCGTTTCAAACAGGAGGTATGCCGGGCATTTTGTAGAGCTGAGTATGTCGTCATCTTTCGCAATAGTGGTTGAGCTGCTTGCAGGAATGAAATAAAGCAAGAAAATGGCAGCTACAAAAGCGAGAAGAGGACAATATCGAAGCATCATCTTCAGGTAGAAGAGTAGCAGTCTAATCGTATGCAAGATAAAGCATCAAGTGGGATCATTTGTTGACTGCTATCGGTATAACCTGAGAGACACCACCGTGTCATGATGATGTCACTTCCTTAAGATTCTAAGTTCTATTGCATGTCTCCTAAGGAGTTGATCTGCTTTACTCAATACCTTTTTGTTAGAAAAGTTGTCCAGGGTTAAAAAAAATCGTGGCTGCTTTCTGCCAAAAAAAAGCATCACAGTATTGGGGAGATTCATCAAAACCTGTGCAGAGGAAAAGTTGCCAAGTTGCCCATAGAAACCAATCAGATCGCTTCTTTCATTTTTAACAAGGCCTCTGCAGAAAATCTGGCCATCTTTTCCTTTGCACAGGTTTTGATAAATCTCCCCCTATATGTGTCTGGTTCAGCACAATCCACCATAAGGCGGCCTTCACACACGACAGTTTCTATTTTGTTTTTTTATACTGCACTGCAGCTATTGAGCCAAGGCCAGCAGTGGATCCAGTGGGAAGGAGAAGTACAAGTCCTTTCTTTTTATTTCTCATTCCTTTAGAATACACTTTGGGGCTTAAACACTGCAGGGGCAGTTTAAAAAGAAAAGAATAGAAACTACTGTGCGTCATGGCAGGCTTATGGAGCAAAATTGCAATACCAGACACAGCCTATCGTCAGGTGTGGTGCTGTGTCTGGAATAGTAAGAGTCTTAGTCTGGGAGCAGCCAGAAAACCACAGGATGGGAAACACTAATCTACAAAGTGCAACTGCTATTCCAAGCTGTCAGTGAATGAAGGTAGTTGTAGTTTTCCAACACCTGGAGAGTCAAAGGTTGGGGGACACTGATCTAAGCAAACTTCTGCAAGCTAAATACAGTGACCCCCCGACCTACGATGGCCCCGACATACAATCATTTCAACATATGATGGCTTCTCAGAGGCAGCATCAAGATACGATGCTTTTTATGTCGGGGCCATCGCATAAACGGCTATCCGGCAGCACAGACTGCTTCAGCTGCCACCGGATAGCAGTTTACGGTGCCCTGTGTGGTCCGCTGACGATCACTTACCTGTCCTCGGGGCATTGGCTTGTCCTCTTCGGGATCCCCTGCATCGTCGGCGCTCTTTATCGTCGTCATCACGTCACTGCGCATGCCGTCCCGTCATCCAATAGGAGCTGGGTGCGTAGCAACGTGATGGCGGCGGCGGAGAGCGCGGATGCCGGGGAAGCAGAGGCCTTGCCGGCGCATCGGGGACACCCTGGGGACGCGGCGACAGCGATGGAAGGCGACATCCAGGGCAGCGGTGACGAGCGGTGATGGTCTGGAGCGGCGGGGACAGGTGAGTACAACCTCCAATACCAGTGGTCTTCAACCTGCGGACCTCCAGATGTTGCAAAACTCCAGTTTTGCAACATCTGGAGGTCCGCAGGTTGTAGACCACTGTCCTATACTTTACATTGCACGGATCCCTCAACATGCGATGGTTGCAACAAACGATGGTCCATTTGGAACGGATTACCATCGTATGTTGAGGGACCACTGTATATCAATTGCATAAAGCTTTTTTGTGTCTTAATAGTCTGCTAAAATATATAAAATATATCAGTGTTGGTAAAATGTATCAGCCCGGCATCCAGTCTGTCCTAATCACCAATGGCTGACTACTACATTGTAGCAAAACCACAGCAACGATAAGAATTCCTTCTGCATGGAGAATTGTACACAAAAAAACATTTGGGTAAATAGTCAAATGTGGTGAAGGGGTGGTGCTGGTGATAATGTAGGGTACATTGGTGTTAACCCTTAGTTGGCATGACGCCAGGGTGAGGTTTCCTCAATGTAATAGTCCTACCGCCAACCGTCCCACAAACGGCAGGGAGAAATAACGGAATGTCCACAAAAGGTTTTATGAAGTAAACTTGAAGTAACTTTACTGTATATTTTATGCAACGGCATGGAACATAACAGTCTTTGAGAGAGAAAACCGTGGTACAGCTTCCTCACAGGTTTGCTGGGACTCCGGGATCAATGAGCTTTGATGCTAGCCACTGTGCTACTATTTTTGGAGATTTGAGTTGCTAGTAGTCACACAAAATTCAGTAAACTGAGCTTGGATAACTCACGTTTTTTGTGGCTGCTAGGTATTAGGCTTCAGGCCTAGCTTGAATTGATGCTGATGAGATGATTAGATGATGAGATGTGCTTGCTTTCATGTACAGGTCTCAAGAGAGTAGGCCTAAGAGAGAGAATTTAGTGGCTGCAGCCCCTTATATATCAAGGGGGTGGGACAAAGCTCATTGGTCAGCAGAACCTGTCAGTCCTGACCCAGTGAACTCTGGGTATCACATGACCCAAAGGTCCTTAAACAATAATACAATTTATTTACAGGCACGTGACCTCTAAGGTCCTATACAGAGGTATTCCTATAAAACCTATTAAACATATATATTTTTTGATTAAATACCATTTATATGAGGTGAATAGGGGTTAGTCCTAAAAGAGAGCCCTATTGTCATGGAGGGACTATGGCTGAGGGGACTTTAGACTAAGGGACAGGACCAAGTCCTGTTCCGGGACGCCACACAAAGACGTGTCATTAGGGCTCTTTATTTTGTTAACTTTGCCTCATTTTCAGAAGGGTGTTTAGCCTTTTGAAAATTTGGGGCAAATAACAAAAATAACACGATCATGGCCTCTAAGTGCAATAGCAGCACAATGACTGGCAGCACCAGAATAACTAGGACCAAGAAAAATTATTCTGGGTGTCAAAAGTGAAGTTCTTCGAAGCCTGAAAGCCTGTGCTAGCATTTCTCCTGCGGTGTATATAGTAGTATATAGCAGTGTATACGGATACTGGAAGCCTGTGCTAGCATTCTGTCACGATTCGGCTGGCTGGAGGTGGATCCTCTGTGCCAGAGAGGGATTGGCGTGGACCGTGTTGGTGGACCGGTTCTAAGTTGCTACTGGTATTCACCAGAGCCTGCCGCAAAGCGGGATGGTCTTGCAGCGGCGGTAGCAACCAGGTCGTATCCACCAGCAACGGCTCAACCTCTCTGACTGCTGAAGATAGGCGCGGTACAAGGGAGTAGACAAGAGCAAGGTCGGACGTAGCAGAAGGTCAGGGCAGGCAGCAAGGATCGTAGTCAGGGGCAACGGCAGGAGGTCTGGAACACAGGCTAGGAACACACAAGGAAACGCTTTCACTGGCACAATGGCAACAAGATCCGGCGAGGGAGTGCAGGGGAAGTGAGGTATAAATAGGGAGTGCACAGGTGAACACACTAATTAAGCCAGCTGCGCCAATCAGTGGCGCAGTGGCCCTTTAAATTGCAGAGACCCGGCGCGCGCGCGCCCTAAGGAGCGGGGCCGCGCGCCGGGACAAGACCGACGGAGAGCGAGTTAGGTACGGGAGCCGGGATGCGCATCGCGAGCGGATGCCTCCCGCATCGCGAATCGCATCCCGGCTGAGAGAGGTATTGCAGCGCACCCGGTCAGCAGGTCTGACCGGGGCGCTGCAAATGCGAGGATGTTGCGAGCGCTCCGGGGAGGAGCGGGGACCCGGAGCGCTCGGCGTAACACATTCCTCCTGTGGTGTTGCTATCAGTGTGTGAAGAGTGGGAGAAGAGGGTTGCATTGACAATCCAACACAATGGGCAACACATTGAACACATTTTATAAGTGGTCAGAAACTTGTAAATAACTCATGAAAGAATAAAGTTACATTAAAACCAAGCACATCATTGTTTTTTTGTGAAATTCCCAATAAGTTTGATGTGTCACATGACCCTCTTCCTATTGAAAAAAACTAAAGTTGGATTCAAAATGTCTGACTTCAAAATGGCCACCATGGTCACCACCCATCTTGAAAAGTTCCCCCCCCCCTCACATATACTAATGTGCTACAAACAGGAAGGTAATATCACCAACCATTCCCATTTTATTAAGGTGTATCCATATAGATGGCCCACCCTGTATTTCTGTTTCCTTCTAGACCAGTATCCTGATCACACGGTGGAGTGTGCCCACTGGCTGGAAGTCTATTTGGAGGTAATATTGTTTTCCCTTCATGTTCGGAGTGGGGAGTCTAGTTTGTTCTTTCTATGTTTCCAGTGTGAACAGTGTTCTATGTTTCCTGATCTGTTTAGTGTTTTACATTCAGTTCATCTGTTCATCCCCTGGTTTCTGCTATATACTTGTTCTATATCTAGTCTTGTTCATTTTTTATTCATTTGCCGTTTATCCTGATTCCGATTTCTGAACTGTATGTTAGTACGCTATATCATGCCCTGTTTGTTTATATCGTGTCTGATTTATCTGCTTGTTGGGTTGTGTTCCCGACTATGTACAGTCGGCTGCCTATTTTACCTATAGGCAGAGTAGACCCTGGATCAACAGGTGCAATGATCAAACAGCACACCTTCATCCATCCGTATCCTGAAAATATAGCTAGTGCAGAGATAACAAAAATCTGGTATTAGAATATTTATTATATTATCATAAGTCACTAGTTTTTGAATATGTCCCTCAGTGTTTATTTATTCCCCCCACAGTCCCAATATTTTTCATTCTACTATTTGCAGGTATCTGTTGCCAAAAAAAAAAACAGTGTCCTATTTATCTGCATGGCTAACCAAATTGTATAAATCCATAATTCTGTGTTGGTTTGGTTTTCTGCTATGATCTGACAATCATTATCTTATCGCTAGTATAACATTTCCCCCCACAAGGAAAGTTATTATCTTGCTGAATACAAAACGCTAGAGCGGAGTTAGGCAAAAGAGATAAGCCGCCATCTCCATTAGTAGGCATGAAAAGCAAGATCAGGATGGAGTATTTAAAGACGATGTGTCCACAAGGCATACCGCATTGACCGCATTGACCGCATTGACCGCATCCCCGCCACCATGTCAACCCAACCTCAGGAAATGGATCTGTTCTGCCTCTGATAATAATCCTAATTTATTTTATTATTTTTATTTAATTATTTTTTACAGAACCTGAGAGCATGGAATTAACCCCTGCCTTTTGTCTATCACCCCCAGTTGTGTTCCTTTTGCTGAATCTGTAAGGCTAGTTTTATTTTCCACACAGGCTCAAAAACTGCAGTGGCAGATGTCCAAAAACTAAAAAAAAACACCAGAAAAAAATAGCGTGGAAACCTGGCGTAACAGAGATTTACATATCCCATGCACTGTCTATATGACTACACATTAGGAAGCTTGTAGCTATGTTCAACATACAGTGACCCCCCCCCCCCCGACCTACGATGGCCCCGACATACGATCATTTCAACATACGATGGCCATCGCATGTTGAAGGCAGCATCAACATACGATGCTTTTGTATGTCGGGCCATCGCATAAACCGCTATCCGGCAGTGTAGACTGCTTCAGCTGCCACCGGATAGCTGCTTACGATGCCCCGTGTGGTCCGCTGACGATCACTTACCTGTCCTCGGGGCTCCGGCGTGTCCTCTTCAGGATCCCCTGCATCGTTGGCGCTCTCCTCCAACATCATCACATCGCTGCAAACGCCGTCCCGTCATCCAAAAGGAGCGGCGTGCGTAGCGACGTGATGGCGGCGACAGAGAGCGAAGATGCCGGGGAAGCAGAGGCCTTGCCGGAGCGTCGGGGCGCCTCGGGGACGCAGCAACAGCGATGGACGGCGACATCCAGGGCAGCGGTGACGGTCTGTAGAAGTGGGGACACGTGAGTATAACCTCCAATACCAGTGGTCTTCAACCTGCAGACCTCCAGATTTTGCAAAACTACAACTCCCAGCATGCCCGGACAGCCGTTGGCTGTCCGGGCATGCTGGGTGTTGTAGTTTTCCACCATCTGGAGGTCGGCAGGTTGTAGACCACTGTCCTATACTTTGCATAGCACGGATCCCTCAACATACGATGGTTTCAACAAACGATGGTCCATTTGGAACGGATTACCATCGTATGTTGAGGGACCACTGTATTTTTACTTGTGTTTGCTACATAAAATAAAGTCACGTTCTTTTCACTTGCATTTCCTGTGTCTCTTTGTATAAGACGTCTTTAAAAGAAAACATTTTTATCGCTCGGAAACAAAATACTATGAATACCATGAAAAATTATCCTGAACATAAATAATTGGGGTTATACAGTGTTTCCCAACCAGTGGAATTTCCGCACCAATTGCGCTTCCGCTTCCTTGGGTGGTTTCCGGCTTGTGCGGATTTTGTGTGGAATTCGTGTGGAAATTCAGAAGTGTTGAGTCCCATAAAAGTCTATTGGGCTTTCATTTGAGGCGCAATTCTGCAAATTCCGCCTGTGTGAATAGACCCTAAGGCTGTGTGCACACTGCTGCTGTGCTTTGACCCATTCAGGGTCCGTTCAGCTCTTATATTTTGCGCTGAAGTGACCCTGAACCGGTCCAAGCACAACGGACACCGCCAGTTCAGGAGAGAGAGAAAAAAATAGGATATGGAGGATTTTTTTCTTTCCCCTCAACTCCGATGACGTGAACAGACTTTTCTAGCACACCTCTGAACCCCCCTACCTGAACACCCCCCCCCCCCACCCCCCAGACATACCAGGACAGCAGCGACGGGATGCCAGGAGGCGGGGCCGGCGTGCAAGGCCAGGGAGCAGGGGAGCCAATGCGCGCTTCTTCTGTTCTCAGCGCTCGCTCCCGCCTGTTTGATTGACAGGCGGGAGCGAGCACCGCAGTGAGTGAATTCCGACTCATTGCCAGACTTCAATGAGTCGAAATTCACTAGTGACGTCACTGCCGAATGCATTCGGCCTCTAGGAGGGCGACCTCTAGTGGCCGAATTTAAAAGTGATTTTAAACTGTTTTAAAATCACTTTTTTTTTTTATTAAAGTATATTAAGGATATGTTGTAGTACTTAAGTACTACAACATATCAATATTTTTATTTCATGACAGTGCCCATTTAAGCTGTTTTTACATCTGCACTAGAGGTTACCATAGAAGTCTCTGCAAAAAAAAAAAAAACACATTCTGCAAACAATGCAAGCAGCGCTATTTTGTCCGTTGGTGTCCGTATGGAAATTTGATGGACACATTGGACGCTGATGGTGTACGTCATGTGACGGATCTGGTGTGAAGAAAGCCTTACACAATAGTAACACTTGATATTCTAATACAGTGATCCCTCAACTTACAATGGCCTCAACATAGAATAGTTTCAACATACAAAGGTCTTTTCTGGACCATTGTAAGTTGAAACCAGACTCAACGTACAGACAGTCCAGATCTGTGAAATGTGTCAATGGCCGGAAGATCTGACCAATTAAAATGGGCATTCACTGGTAAAACACCCTGTATTCCTGAAGTGTATGCACTGACTGGTGTCTGGTAGCGCCTCCTACAGTACAGGGAGGTATTACATGTTCTGTACACTTTACCTGTACCAGGGTTACCTGCTCCTTTGGACACCAGGTGAGGGCGACTCCATGTTACTTTTTTAGGACATTGCATGTACTGTACAGGACCCTGAAGAAGCTCCTGTCCTCTGCATAGACCAGTGTTTCCGAAGCAGGGTGCCCCCAGCTGTTGCAAAACTACAACTCCCAGCATGCCCGGACAGCCTTTGGCTGTCCGGTCATGCTGGGAGTTGTAGTTTTTCAACAGCTGGAGGCTCCCTGCTTGGAAAACACTGACATATACAGTGATTACAGCTCCCAGAAGATCTTTCTTACGTTTATATGTAAGGACAGGGGCGGACACAGACAACAGAGGGCCCCTGTGCAAAGAATGTGCCTGGGCCCCCCCCCCAAAAAAAAAAAAGTAATATGCCATGAAATTGCACTGCAACTCACATTAATCTGCATTAGGTAGGCAGCAGTTCCCCCACATTAGGTAGCATAGTTTCCTCACATTATGTAGCATATATTCCCCACATTAGGTAGCATTGCATAATTTCCCCACATTAGGTAGCGTAGCATATATTCCCCACATTAGGTAGCATAGCATATATTCCCCACATTAGGTAGCATAGATTCCCCACATAAGGTAGTGTAGGATAACCCCAACAAACAAACAAACACACACACTCTCACTCACCCACACACTCTTACCTTGCCTGCACTACTTACATCTGCCTGAGAGGACTTCCTGGCAGAGGTGCGCGCTATAAGTGACGTTATCGAACGCTCTGCGCTGGACGTCAGCGTCCAGGTGCTTGCGATGACGTCACTCACCGCACGCACCTCAGCCAGGAAGTCCCCATGGGCAGATGTAAGTAGCAGTTTAGTGACTGGGCAAGACTGGTTTCCCTGTCATATGTGCACTGGCAGGGCTGCCATCAGAAATTTCAGGGCCCCTTACACAACTCAAGGCCTGAGACCCCCACCGATCACCTTGGTTGAAGTGGTTCTCCAGCTGTTGGAAAGCTAAAACTCCCATCATGTCTGAAGAGCCTCTGGCAATGGGAGTTGTAGTTTTGTAACAGCTGAAGAGACACAGATTGGACACAGTTTTACCCATCATCACTGCAGAACTTACAAGTGACTACAGCTCTGATGGGACAGTCATAAGAACACACAATGATGTCAGTGACCTGAGTGACGTCTTCTGACTTAAGTGATATCTTCTCTGTAATCTTTTCTTCTTCATCTCGTCCAGAGACCAGGTCTTCCTCCAGCTCCATCTTCTCTGCAGAGTCTGACATCCGGACATCATTGGCTCCTCACTTTGTCAGCAGATCCTCATCCTCTGCATGAAGACAATAATCATTATAACCTTGCCAGAAAGTGTAACCTAAATAAAATACTGCCCCACACTGTACCCTGAATATAATCCTGCCACACACTGTACCCTGAATATAATCCTGCCACACACTGTACCCTGAATATAATACTGCCACACACTGTACCCTGAATATAATACTGCCACACACTGTACCATGAATAGAATACTGCCATACACTGTACCCACTAAATATAATACTGCTATTCACTGTACCTACTAAATATAATACTGCCCCACACTGTACCCTAAATATAATACTGCCAGACACTGTAACCTGAATATAATACTGCTGTACACTGTACCCACTAAATATAATACTGCTATACACTGTATCCACTAAATATAATCCTGCCACACACTGTAACCTGAATATAATACTGCCACACACTGTACCCTGAATATAATACTGCTATACACTGTACCCTGAATATAATAATGCTATACACTGTACCCTGAATATAATACTGCTATACACTGTGCCCACTAAATATAATCCTGCCACACACCGTACCCTGAATATAATACTGCTATACACTGTACCCTGAATATAATACTGCTATACACTGTGCCCACTAAATATAATCCTGCCACACACCGTACTCTGAATATAATACTGCCACACACTGTACCCTGAATATAATACTGCTATACACTGTACCCTGAATATAATAATGCTATACACTGTACCCTGAATATAATACTGCTATACACTGTGCCCACTAAATATAATCCTGCCACACACCGTACCCTGAATATAATACTGCTATACACTGTACCCTGAATATAATACTGCTATACACTGTGCCCACTAAATATAATCCTGCCACACACCGTACTCTGAATATAATACTGCCACACACTGTACCCTGAATATAATACTGCTATACACTGTACTCACTAAATATAATTCTGCCACACACTGTACCCTGAATATAATACTGCTATACACTGTACCCACTAAATATAATCCTGCCACACACTATACCCACTAAATATAATACCTCTTATCCTCTGTGTCCTCATCATTCCTCATCACCCCCATAACCCCTGCCAAACCTCTCCTCAACACTACTATAACCACCCCCGCACCTCTCCTCATCGCTACTATAACCCCCTGCACCTCTCCTCATCACTACTATAACCCCCCACACCTCTCCTCATCACTACTATAACCCCCCCGCACCTCTCCTCATCACTACTATAACCCCCCCAGGCACCTCTCATCACTACTATAACCCCCCCACACCTCTCCTCATCCCTACTATAACCCCCCCGCACCTCTCCTCATCACTATTATAACCCCCCGCACCTCTCCTTATCACTACTATAACCCCCGCACCTCTCCTCATCACTACTATAACCCCCCGCACCTCTCCTCATCACTACTATAACCCCCCACACCTCTCCTCATCACTACTATAACCCCCCCACACCTCTCCTCATCACTACTATAATCCCCCTGCACCTCTCCTCATCACTACTATAACCCCCCCCCCGCATCTCTCACCACCCCCATAACACCCCCCTGCACCTCTCTTCACCCCCATAACACCCTCCTGCACCTCTTATCACCCCCATAACCCCCCCTGCACCTCTCATCACCCCATAACACCCCCCTCTCATCACCCCCATAACACCCCCTGCACCTCTCATCACCCCCATAACACCCCCTGCACCTCTCATCACTCCCATAACCCCCCTGCATCTCTCATCACCCCCATAACCCCCCTGCATCTCTCATCACTCCCATAACACCCCCTGCATCTCTCATCACCCCCATAACACCCCCTGCACCTCTCATCACCCCCATAACACCCCTTGCATCTCTCATCACTCCCATAACCCCCTGCATCTCTCATCACCCCCATAACCCCCCTGCATCTCTCATCACTCCCATAACCCCCCCTGCATCTCTCATCACCCCAATAACCCCCTCTCATCACCCCCATAACCCCCCTGCATCTCTCATCACCCCCATAACCCCCCCTGCATCTCTCATCACCCCCATAACCCCCCCTGCATCTCTCATCACCCCCATAACCCCCCTGCATCTCTCATCACCCCCATAACCCCCCTGCATCTCTCATCAACCCCATAACCCCCCTGCATCTCTCATCACCCCCATAACCCCCCCTCTCATCACCCCTATAACACCCCCCTGCACCTCTCATCACCCCCATAACCCCCCTCTCATCACCCCTATAACACCCCCCTGCACCTCTCATTACCCCCCATAACCCCCCCTCTCATCACCCCCATAACCCCCCCTCTCATCACCCCCATAACACCCCCCTGCACCTCTCATTACCCCCCTCTCATCACCCCTATAACACTCAAAGCACCTGTTCCCCTGCACCTCTCATCACCATTGTAGTCTGCAAACAACATAGCCCCCCCCCCCCCCCCCGTTCACTTACCCTGCCGGGGTTCGGTGCAGCTGCTGCTCCTGTCACAGTGTTCCACTGCACGGGGAGGATCCGTCGGGAGGCTGCTGGACTGGAGATCGCGCCGGGACAGGTCAGGTGACTGGAGTAGACGTGCGTACCTGCGCGGGGCACGTCGACTCCCATCAGCCCCTGGCCTGTCCGGCCCTGCCGTACTTCTTAAGGGGCCTGCGCCCTAGAAAGAGCGGGCCTCATAGTCCTGCGGGCCCCCCAGACTATGAGGCCCGGTCATAGTTCTGACAGGTACCCAGCCAGGAGTCAGTGAGTGACAGTCGCAGTCACTCACTGACTAGCCGGAAAAAAAAAAGTACAGGGACGTCCGGGCCTCCCTGAAGCTCCGGGCCCCATACAAGTGTATGGGTTTACCCCCTGATGGTGGCCCTGTGCACTGGGTCCGATGGTAGGACCGGCCCAGCGTGTGAGAGCGGGCCCCCTCACACGCTGGGCCCCTGTGCAGCTGAACCTGCTGCACAGGCGATATGTCCGCCCCTGTGTAAGGACTTGCTTTATCTATATTAGTTATCTACTTATTTTTTCTTTAATTCTCACTTTTTTTCCAATTTTTGGATGACATTTTGGGGCTTTAGAACCAATTACCAGGTTTCCATAGAGTTCTGGTCTCAACATACAATGGTTTCAACTTACAATGGTCATCCAGGAACCAATTAATATTGTAACTTGAGGGACCAATGTACTTTGTAACATATATGTACATAAGTACTGTATTGAACAAATATAAAACATAACATAAAATACTAAATATCTTCAGAGGAAAACACAGCCAGGACAGCAACAGAAACAGTAGGTAAAAAATCTGGAAGGCTTTGTGGCAGAGTAAGAAGTGATAAACTGTACAAGTGCACCCCCTGGAGGCAGATTAGGGGTACAGCTTACAATATCTGCACACAGTTCATGCATGGCAAAGTATACGCTAAATCTATAGTTTTTGTTAATTCTATAGTATTACTATTTAGACATGGTATAGTGAGTGATGATATTTAGTCACCATATGCTGGTATTATTTCAGCACTGTATGGATGTTTTACAATGCATAAAATAGTTGGGTGCCATACTGTGCATATTGGTACGCCCTGTATGGCTGTTATTTAAGTGTAATGTACAGGGCCCTGGAAGGTAATGTAAGGGCCACATGGGATGAGCCCCCCCTGGACATTTATTAGTATTGGTCTTGTTCTGTTTTGTTATGGTAAGTAAATGGTTAATAGAGCAATGCTTATGGTGGTGTTTGAGATTCTCTTACAGGGCCGGCTGTTGCTGGGCAGGTTAGAGTCCGCTGCTGATTGGTTTGTTATGGTAGCGGCGGGATTGGAATGTTTATAAGAGGTCAGCTGGAGTTCTGGTCAGTCAGAAGAGAACCTACAATCAAGAAACAGCTGCTTTGTTGGCTATGGATTACCTCAGGGAAGAAGAGGCTGCTCCTGGACCTGGACCTGCGGTGAAGGAGCTTTACCTACGGCTGCTGGAGAGAGAATCGGGATCCGGAGGTGAAGACTGGCTGAAGAGATGCCTGGAGGATCTTCCTGTGGCAGCACCATCGCTGGCTGAGCCTTCGGGGATGGAGTGCGCCGTCGCGGAGGACCGGGAGTACGTGAGCCGAAGACCGCCCGTACCGGAAGCCGCAGAGCCAGCTGATGACGTCACGGAAGTTCCGGTTTCTGATGACGTCGCCGCCGGAAGTTCTGGTTCCACCGGATATGCGTCAGGCCAGCTGCGCCGTACCAGTGCGAGCGCCAGTCGGCCTAGATGCCGGGAACAGCAGAGCACCGACGACGAAGACAACCAACCAAGCCCGCCCGTACTGCCCGGAACGCATCGCCCAGCAGGACGGTGGCGGCGGCAGCAGCGGCGAGTCAGGCAGAGCAGGGGGCTTCAGTTGGTGAGTTGAATGCTGCTCAGCTGTCAAAAGGAATGTTGAATTTAGCCGGGGGGTCTATGGATACACCAGGACAGAATATCATTGCAGGCTTGGCAGCTTTTTTCAATATGGTTGCTGCCTTGCCTGCAAGTGAACATTCTTTTCATTTAAACAAAGGTGTTGGTGCTGCTTGGGCGACTCCCCCTGTTAAAACTGGGAGCACAGAACCTGTTAGGAAAATAGCTGAACACAGATTGTGTGATGTACCAGTAGCTTCTGTTAACAGTCAGGATGCTGCTGTTCAGAGTGAATGTGTGAGCAGTAAAGAGGCCCCCCTTTAACATCTAGTGGGGTCCCAGGTGTGTGTATGAAAGAAGCCTTAGCTTGTGAGATGTCCCCTTTAGGTTTTCATTTAACTTTGGCTGTAAAAGAGAAGATATGGAAAGGGGAATATATTGATATATTTTCCCTTCTGCCTACTAATAAAGAACAATTAAATAAGTCCATGGATAAGAAAGAGGAGAAAGAGGATAAGAAACCATTTGTGAGTAAGACATTTCGTAATTGGGTGCAAGCATTTTGCATTCTGGCTGCGGTGATGGGTGAAGAGAAACCACAATTATGTTCCTCATTATTTCAGCATCTTGATATGGTGCTAGAGGCTTATAAGAACTTTGGTGGTACCGGTTGGATTCTGTATGATGAAAGGTTTAGGCAAAAGATTGCTGTGCACCCTCTGTTGAAATGGGGTCAGAAGGATGTTGGGCTGTGGCTTAATTTAATGGCGCCTCAGAGGCCTCGCAGTTTTCCTGCCACTGGCACAAATTCCTTTCGCAAAGGTGTATGTTTCGCATTTAATGAAGGGGTATGTAAGTGGCAAGTAAATTGCAGATACAGACATGAATGTGCCCATTGTACCGGTAGTCACCCAGTCTCTAAATGTTTCAAGAAAAGTCGCTATGTCACCCCATAGTCAGCCGTCCAGTAGAGAGGCGCTTTCCAAAAGCTTGGACACCAGTGAGGCTCACAAGCATGCTGCACTATCTAAGCAAATACCCAGACACGCTGACAGCTAATATGTTAATTGAGGGATTTTCAGTTGGTTTCTTTGTTCCAGAGTTTAAAGGTTTGGGTTGTAAACAGGTTAATAATTTAATATCTGTTTCTCAGCATAAGAGTTTAGTGCGTGAGAAAATTGCTAAAGAAATTAGTGAAGGGAGGGTGGAGGGTCCTTTTGATTCCCCTCCTTTTTCTAATTTTCGTGTATCTCCATTAGGTATAGTTCCTAAAAAAGAACCTGGTGAGTTTAGGATGATACACCATTTATCATATCCGAAACATGAATCATTGAATGATGAGGTTGATGGCAATGCTTGCTCTGTTCAATATGCATCCTTTCATACTGCGTTGTTATTGTTACAGAAAGTTGGTCATGGCGCAGTTTTGGCTAAAGCTGATATTAAATCTGCTTTTAGATTGCTCCCGATTAGGGAGTCTGGTTATAATTCGCTTGGCTTTCAATTTGAAGGTAAATTTTACTTTGATAAGGCACTACCAATGGGATTTTCTTTATCTTGAGCATACTTTGAGGCTTTTTCTACATTTTTGGAATGGGTAGTTAGGCAGGAATGTGTTGTTGGTGAAATTTTGCATTATTTAGACGATTTTTTATTCATAGGTTTGGAGAATGAGGTGGCAAAGTTATTGGATACATTTTTTAGGATCTGTAGTTTGTTTGGTATTCCTTTAGCAATGGAAAAGACAGTCTTTCCTTGCAGGAAATTAATATTTTTGGGTATAGAAATTGACTCTTTAAGCATGCAGTTTTCCTTGCCAGTTGACAAAGTTTTAGTTATGTTGCAAAGTATTCGGGTTTTATTGTCTAAGAAGAAGGTCATGTTAAAAGAGTTGCAGAGTTTGTTGGGCTTATTTGTTTTTGCTTCTAAAATAATTCCGATGGGGCGTGTATTTTCTAGGAGACTTTATATGGCTACTCGGGGATTGAAGTCCCCTAAGTGTCATGTTAAGTTAGACAGAACATTGAAGGATGATCTATCTCTTTGGGCAGAGTTTTTATCTTATTTTAATGGTGCGTCAGTTTGGCAGACTGTGGTATTGAATTGGGTGGATTTAGGTGTGTTTACAGATGCTTCTGGTGCGTATGGTTATGGAGCTTATTTTAACAACAGTTGGTCTGCTGAATCTTGGCCCATCTCGTGGTGTGAAGCTGGATTCACTACTAATATTGTTCTGCTAGAACTATTTCCGGTGATTGTTGCTTTGGTAATTTGGGGTGCGCATTTTTCCAACAAACGTATTACCATTCATACAGATAACAAAGGTGTTTCTTTTGCAATTAATTGTCTCACATCTAAATCTGACCCTGTTGTTAAGTTAATGAGGCATATGGTATTAATATGTTTAAAACTTAAAGTTTAGCTTAAAGCAAAATATATTAAAGGGCTGACTAACAGTGTGGCTGATTCTTTATCTCCGGGTCAGTTTCACAGATTCTTCCAACTATGTCCGGAGGCAGACAGAGTGGATTATCCTTGTCTGGAGCACTTGTGGAACCTTGTCATGGATTAATTGGGCATTTTCTGCGTAGATCTATATCTGAAAGGACATACAGGGAGTACTTTAAATCTTGGCAATTGTGGTGTTCATTTTGTCAGGAGCATAACGTGGTGTTAGTGTAAGCATTAACTTATGTATCAGAAAATCTAAGACAGACCAAATAGTTAAAGGTATTCATTTGGTTATTAATAGCTTACCAGGTAACAAGTTATGTCCTGTCTTGTTGCTAGAGCGCTTCATTAAAGCTCGTCCTAAGAATGCTGTCCCTTTCTTTGTACATAGTGATTATACACCAATGACTGTTTTTCAATTTAATTTCATACTCAAGAAATGTTGTGAACTAATTGGTTTGGGTGATGTGAAGATCAGCCCACATTCATTCAGAATAGGTGCTGCTACTGAAGCAGCTGGTTTAGGTCTACATCCTGATAATATTAAAACTTTGGGTAGATGGAAGTCTAATCGGTATAAGTTGTATGTACGTCCTGATTTAATGATTAATTAATTTTGTTCTCTTGCAGATAACCAAATCCGTATCATATGGATTGTTGGACATTCATATATTTATTGGGCTAGGATGAGGGCTTCAGTCAGACCGTATACCTTAAACCTGGGCTTAGATTCTAACAAGGTCTGTGTATTTTGGGCGGGTGTTAGGGGTTTAAATTGGGATGCTATTTTTGATTTATGTTTACAGAAGTCTGCTATTTGGCCTGCTCCCGATGTCCTTGTTTTACATGCGGGTGGAAATGATATAGGCAAGGTTAACACTTCCGCGTTATTTAAAAGTTTTAAACAAACTATGCGTGGTTTCCATAGGATTTTTCCCTCTGCTATTTTAGTTTTCTCTGAAATAGTTCCAAGGTTGTCATGGTCAGAGAAAAAGATCCGTTTTTTAGAGAAAATGCGTAGACGTTTAAACAAGGTTATGGAGAATTTTATGCCGCTTGTTGGCGGTTTTTCTTTCAGACATACTGAGTTGGAAGGCTTTGTTGAAGGCCTTTATTGGTTAGATGGGGTTCATCTTTCAGAGATAGGTAATGACATACTGAATGCGGATTTTCAGTCTGTGATAGATAAGGCCACGGTTGTGGGAGGGGCATGTCTGTGACATGCGTATGGGTGTCGCCCAGTTATTGCTGGGCGGACAGGTAGTTATCTCTGTGAAGTTATGGTGAGATTGTCATCTCGGTTTACAATGGTCATATTTATTTAATTATTTATTTGGTTTAATTTATGGTTATATTTATTGAATATTTATTAATTATTTATTAAATATTATTCCCTCAATAACACGCCCGTGGCCTTAAATTCCAGATAGTCTCATGTGTATCATTTATTTATTAGATTAGTTGTTTGGGAAGTGGGGGGGGGGTCTCTTATCCCATGTACAGAGCCCTGGAAGGTAATGTAAGGGCCACATGGGATGAGCCCCCCCTGGACATTTATTAGTATTGGTCTTGTTCTGTTTTGTTATGGTAAGTAAATGGTTAATAGAGCAATGCTTATGGTGGTGTTTGAGATTCTCTTACAGGGCCGGCTGTTGCTGGGCAGGTTAGAGTCCGCTGCTGATTGGTTTGTTGTGGTAGCGGCGGGAAATTGGAATGTTTTTAAGAAGAGGTCAGCTGGAGTTCTGGTCAGTCAGAAGAGAACCTACAATCAAGAAACAGCTGCCCCCCCCCTCCCCCCCTTTTTTATGTCACGGTCGTTGAGGGTGTCACCTATGGTGGACATTAATGGTTTTACAAGTGGGTGTCGCCCAGTTATTGCTGGGCGGACAGGTAGTTATCTCTGTGAAGTTATGGTGAGATTGTCATCTCGGTTTACAATGGTCATATTTATTTAATTATTTATTTGGTTTAATTTATGGTTATATTTATTGAATATTTATTAATTATTTATTAAATATTATTCCCTCAATAAAACGGCCGTGGCCTTAAATTCCAGATTGTCTCATGTGTATCATTTATTTATTAGATTAGTTGTTTGGGAAGTGGGGGGGGTCTCTTATCCCATGGTGGCCATAGAAATCAGAAAAATGTTGGACAACTATAGTGTATATGGGACATAATTTGCCAATAACAGGAGAGAGCATTTCGGTATATTGGATATCAAAGTGTCTGATTCTTTTGTTCGCAAATCAGCCGTCCTCTCCTGGTGTCCAAAGAACCCACAGTGGTCTTACCAATAAAATGCCCACTCTGTGGTGACGAAATCTGCAGGGTGGTACTGTATTTTGAAATTCACTGCTATTTCTCTGTTCCGATGTCTTTGCCCAGTGATAAGCAGGTTGCTTGGCTGCAGATGACTGAGCTGAGTAAAATTGTCTTCTCTAACTAAATTGGAGACTCAGTAGCAAGACACAAGATGCAAAGGGAACTGAAAAGTAAAATCTTTAGAAACAATTCACAATTTAATTTAGGCTGGGTTCACACCACATTTTTGCAATACAGTGCCCGTATCAGGTTTTTGAATGTTTTTGATAAAAAAATAAATAAAAATAAAGCGGATTCCTCAAAACCGGACTAAACTTTATCAAAACATGTGTACAAATTTTAATCCGTATACGGTGTGAAAAATGATGTCCGGTTGCATCCGTTTTTTTGGGGGGAAAAAATTATACGTTTTTAACTTTTCACTCAATTATGAATAAAGTTTCACTTGTTTGATTGAAATTCCAAGAAATAAACTGTGCAAAGTCAAAAACCGTATGGTGAAAACCGGATGGTACCGTACGCACATTCGGTTCTGTACGGTTCCCATTGACTCCCATGTTAAAAAAAAAAAACGTATACATTTCAATACGGTTTTTCACCCGGAACAAAAACCTTGGTAGGCTACGGTTTTGGGTACAGGAAAAAAAAAACTGACAAAACCGTACAGGATGCAAAACGGACACAACCGGATGCATTTTTTGGCTTATGGTTTTCAATGGAGAGTCAATGCATACGGTTTTAATACAGTTCCGTACGGTTTTCAAATTTAAAACGTATATGGGAACTGTATTGCAAAAACGTGGAGTGAACCCAGCCTTAGTCAAATGATTTCTCTTAGTGGCCCCCTTGTGGCAGATAAATGAATAGCAGATGTGGAAATGAATCAGTGTGATTTAAAGGGGTATTCCAGCTTTATACATCCAAAGGATAGGGGATAAGATGTATGATTGCAGGGGTCCAACTCCTACCCCCATTCTGTCCCGGGCGCTGCCTCCGACACAGGGATGTTATGTCATGGCCACGCCCCCTAGTAACGTCCCCCCACGCCCCTCCATTTATGTCTATGGGAGGGGGCGTGACAGCCATCACGCCCCTCCCATAGACATTAATGGAGTGGGCGTGGCGTGACATCACGTCATTTAGGCAGCAGCTACTTACAATTGTCCCCCTGTAATTGCATAGACATGTCATCCAGGTCTTCAAACAAGACCAGGGAAGGTGGTGGGTCAGGGGAGCGTGCCTGCTCTGGGTAGGCCTTAGGGGTATTTACTTTGGGTGCACCAGCTACCCTTGCTTAACCCCTTAAGGACGAAGCCCATTTGGGCCTTAAGGACGCAGACAATTTTATTTTTACATTTTCGTTTTTTCCTCCTCACCTTCAAAAATAATCATAACTCTTTTATATTTTCATCCACAGACTAGTATAAGGGCTTGTTCTTTGCGCCACCAGTTGTCTGTTGCAATGCCATCACTCACTTTACCATAAAATGTATGGCACAACCAAAAAAATATTATTTGTGTGGGGAAATTAAAAAGAAAACCGCAATTTTTGCAAGGTTTCGTTTTCACGCCATACAATTTACGGTAAAAATGACATGTGCTCTTTATTCTTTGGGTCAATACGATTAAAATGATACCCATGATAATATACTTTTCTATTACTGTTGCACTTAAAAAAAATCGCTAACTGTTTAACCAAATTAGTACGTTTAAAAGCCCCCTATTTTGAAGACCTGTAACTTTTTCATTTTTCTGTATAAGCGGCGGTATGGGGGCTCATTTTTTGCGCTGTGATCTGTACTTTTTATTGATACTATATTTGCTTATAGAAAACTTTTAACACTTTTTAATAAAAAAAATTTTGGAATAAAAAAGCAGCTATTTTGGACCTTTTATTTTTTTACGTTCATGCCGTTCACCATACGGTATCATTTATATTTTATTTTAATAGTTGGGGTCTTTTCCAACGCGGCGATACCAAACATGTATTTAAAAAATGTTTTTACACTTTTTGGTGGTGAAATAGGGAAAATGGGACAATTTATGTTTTTATTGGGGGAGGGGGTTTTTCAATTTTTTTACTTTAATTTTTAACTTTTTTTTTACTTTTATTTCTACAATTTAATAGTCCCCATAGAGGACTATTTATAGCAATCTTTTGATTGCTAATACTGTTCAGTGCTCTGTATAGGACATTGCACTGATCAGTGTTATCGGTGATCTTCTGCTCTGGTCTGCTCGATCACAGACCAGAACAGAAGACCTCGGGAGACGGCCGGAGGAAAGTGAGGGGACCTCCGGCCGCCATGCTGGATGATCGGATCACCGCGGCAGCGATCACCAAACAACCGTGTTATGTAAAACAAAACCAACACCTCCCAATCTCCGGGCCCCCGCTTACCACCAACTTCCAACAATAAAGCTTCCCATTCTCCCCAACACCGACCATAACTCGTCCAAGTTGACTCACTCACTGACCGCAGCACCAACGCCAGCGCAGCTCTCACACCACAGTCCACAGCCGATCCGGGCAAGGAATGCCCTGAACCTCTGCGTCCGGGGCCAGCCTCCGAAACCGCTCCCACTGGAAACGAGAAAGAGAGTCAGCAACTTCATTATGAACCCCAGGCACATGCAAAGCGACAAACTGCGCATTCAAAACCAAACCCCTCAGCACCAGCTGTCGCAACAGCCGCGCCACCGGAGGGGAGTCCGCCGTCTGCGCATTAGCCGCCTGCACGACGATTGCGAAGGCGATACCCCCCATATATCAGCTGCCACCAAAATGGGAAACAGCTCCAAGAGCGCAAAATTATGAACCAGTCCTGATGCCCTCCACGACTCCGGCCACTCACCCACGCACCACTGACCTTGACAGAAAGCCCAAACCCTTTACTGCCCGACGCGTTGGTGAACAACTCAATGTTCCAATTGGACACCTGCTGGTCCATCCACACCAACCTCCCATTATACTCTCCCAGAAATTCCTGCCACTTCAACAAATCGGCCCGCAGATCCTCCATTAGGCGCATGAAATGGTGAGGCCGCCAAGCCCCAGCCGTGGCCGCCGCCAGATTGCGACAAAAAACACGGCCCATCGGCATAATACGACAAGCAAAATTAAGGCGACCCAACAGCGATCCGCAAGCTTATCCTCCGGAAGCTGACATTTCATAGCCACTGTGTCAATAACGATGCCCAGGAATTTCAACTCAGTAGCAGGCCCCTCCGTTTTGTTGGGTGCCAAAGGCACCCCAAAGCGGGCCGCCTATCTCTTCATGGTTTGCAACAAAATGGCGTAAAAAAATGCTGAGCCCCTCGGACCAATGACTAAGAAGTCATCGGTGCTAAACCGACTCCACCTGTGACTCCAAGCGCTCAACCCACTCCAAAAACGTAGCAAAAAACTCAAAGTATGCACAAGAAATGGAGCAACCCATCGGAAGGCACATGTCCACAAAAAACTCCCCTTCCCAACAGCACACCAACAAATGAAAACTATCCAGATTGACCAGCAGTAGCCGGAACACCGCCTCAATGTCAGTTTTGGCAAGCAGCGCCCAAGCCCGTAACTCCGAACCCAAACCAAAGCCTTATCAAAAGACGTGTATAAAACAGCGCATAGCGCTGGATCAATGCCCTCATTCACCGACGCCCCCTCCAGGTGCGAGAAGTAGTGGATAAGGTGAAATTTATTCGCCTCCTTCTTTGGAACCAAACCCAAAAAGGGACAAACGCAGATCATGAACTGGGAGGTCCCGAAATGGGCCAGCCATCCTGCCCGACCCTACCTCCTTTAACAATTTCTCCCGCACCACCTCCGGATTACGGAGGGCCGAAACCAAATTCCGCACTTCCCCCTCCGGACGCTCCCTGGAACACGGAATCCGGAACCCCTCCTCAAAACCCGCCCTCAAAAGCCGGGCCACCTGCCTATAGGGGTACCGTGCGAAGTAAGGAAGCATCCTTCCCACCATCACTGGCATCGCCCCTCTTCTGGTCAGCATCGCCACCCCCTCGCCCATTGCCCCTCTTAAAACACTGGGACAGGCTATGGTCCCCCGCACTCATGCTTAAAACAAGCATGCTTAAAACACTCATGCTTAAAACAACAGGACTCGGTGAACTTACACTGACCCTCGTTGTACTGCCAGTAGCAACCTTTTCCTGCCCCCGCCGGCTGGCTGGACCCAAGTCCGAAGCCGCCGGCCCCGTCTCGAAAGGACTGCGAAGCTCCACTCCCTTTCGGCGCTGCCATCAGGCGCATCCACAGGCTAATGTCCTTGTGGTCCCACCACAAAGACGCCCTAACCAACTTCCGCTGACGAAACTGCTCATCATACCTGAGCCAAGCCGTGCCGCAATAAACCCTATACGCCTCCCCAATAGAGTCCAAATAGCAAAAGAGGCCAGAACAGTGCTCTGGCGCCTTCTCCCCTATCACGCTCGCCAGAATAGCAAAAGCCTGCAACCAATTCGTAAAAGTGTGAGGAATCAGGTGATAACGACGCCTCTCCTCCTCCTCCTTTTTCGACTCGTCCGGCTTAACCCAGTCCAGGTTAAATATTTCCAAGGGGAGCAAAGAAAAAATCTCTACATACTCCCCCTTCCAAATGCGCTCCCTAACCTCCGGCTTCAAATGGGCACCCAACGGGTCCTCAAAGCATACATAAACCTCACCCCGAGCCGCATCCGCCAAACGCACCTCCTCCCCGCTCTTAACCAGAGCAGAAGCCGCTGCCACCGGCACAGGAGGTGACACAGGAAACGCCACCGGTGCCCCCGCTACCAAAACACTCTCTCCCAAAGCCCCCGGGACCCACTCGACGGACCCACTCGACCGACCGGCGACCCACTCGACGGCCCCGCTACCACCCACACCCGACCATGCCGCAACGGGGGACCCAGCCCGCGACCCTTTCCCCTCTAACAAAAGCCTCACATCCCGCATCAAAGTCTGCAAACCCTCCAACAAACCCCCGCAACCCACAAACCCCCAACCCCCAAAGAGAAGGAGGTCGACTCAAGGCCTAGCAGACGCATCTCCAGCAGATCCCTGATGATCCCAATCAGCAGTAACCACCCGCGAAGAACTGGTGCCCGCAGCCCCGCGGCCCGCATCCGCAGCCGGCGGCACCCTCACACTGTGAACCGCAGGCCGCTGGCGAGGCTGACCAGTCCTCCTGGGAACAGCAGCAGCAGCCTCCTCTTCCTCCCGGAACAAAGGTGTGCTCCCCGCTTCGCCATCGGCTCCAGACAACTCTGAGCCTGAATCCACCGCTGCAGCAGCACAAGGGGTGGGGCTTCTACCATGCCCCGCTGTCCACCAGGCCTCTCACAGCTATAATCCCCAGGAGACCGCCGCCCCACACCCGGACTGGGGAACGCGGTGCGGCAAACAGTTGTGGCCCTCCGTCCCGAGGCGGTACCTACCGCACAGGCACCGCGGGCCCCACCTGTGACGAGCCCCACCGGCCTGAGGGACGACCACACTGGCTACGGCCACATGCACAGCTCTCCCCCAACTTCCGTCACTGCTGGCAACAGCCTCATAGTCCTTTGCAGATTCCGCCGCTCGCCGCCGCCCTGCAGGATTCCTCCCGGCTTCCACACCACTCGACCCTGGCACAGAGGGCTCCCATGGCGGTGGCGCGAGCGCGGGACTACCTCCGGGCTCAGCCTCTCCGGGGCCCGGGACCACCGCACACTGGACCGTGTAGCCCATGACTCACCAGAGGGCCCAGCAACCCTGGGGGCCCCGAACAGCTAAGCCTCCAGCCAGCCAAGTCCCCGGGACAGTGCCTCCTGACGCACCTGCCGTAAAATCTCCTCCAGATCAGACAACATTGCAGCAGTTCTGGGTGCACGTCCGTCAACTTCTCCTGGCAACGCTGCACTGACCACCATGCTCCACTTCCTGTCTAGGTAAGCCCTACCCTTAACAGCCTCCCTCTCCCTGTTAACCCCTACCTGACCCCTCTATTAACCCCGACCTGACCGCTGTCAATCCTCCCCCTGTCATGTGCCCCTCCGCTCCCATGCTGTCAGCTCCAGAGCTGCTTGAAAGCCGCTCTCTGTCCCGCTCCATTTGACAAAGTCTTTTGTATAATTTGAAGGGTTTGCTAGTGGTATAAATTAATCTCGCTTTCAATAATGCCAAATAAAAAGTGCAGGAGACAGGTGTCCCCATGGCAGTCATTGCACTGTTGATACCAGGTTCGGTTGAATTGGAAAAAAAAATAATTTTGAGGACAAAATTGAGGGCTTGCGTCACAATATCATTACAAAATTCTGACTTTGTGGTGTCCCTGTGCAGAACACACCTGTCTTCCTGACCTGTCAGGTGGATGTCACCTAGTGTGTCTGCTCCAGGCTCACTGCTCAGGTTTAAATGTATAATATATTGTAATGTACTGTCAATGCACTATTATGCTTTATTGTGCTCTTAAGGGTTAACCTGTCTGTGCAGGAGGATGCTTAGGAGATCACATGACTGCTTCAGGGCTTCTGCCCTGCACCCCCAAGCCTGGCTAGACGGGGAGGAGCTAGTTAGTTCAGAGGAGAGTGGAGGTCACTTTCAGACCTCTACCGTGGATCTGTACCTCATCACATGATGACAGACCTAAGGAACCTAGTTGCTGCACTAATCTATTCCTGAGCAACAACACCCTTCACAGGATCCCGCAGACCAGGTCGTCCAGCAAGTCAGAACCAAGTCTGCAGTGGGGTGAAGAGCCAAGTTTCAGTAACTCTGCATCTGTGGTCGATATTGCCTTAGGGCTTGGCCCAGGAGGCTACTATCCTTGGATTGTGGAGGTTAATACTACCCTGGCGTCACAAATTCAGTCATTACACCCTGTAATTTACTACACGCCACCCCAGTTGGCCACCACAACTTATTTGCCACTTTCAAGAATTAACGTACAGCATACACTCTCATGTTGTGTGGGATTCTGGTGTATAAGGTCTCAATGTCCCCTAAGCTCAGATCGACATTCGCGTCAATATTGCTATCTTGTAGACTGGTCAGGAAATCATCGGTGTGTCTCTCATGTAAGAAGGGATATCAGTAAGAAGGGGTCACAGCAGTCAACGTTTTGAACAAATACTCCGCCACCCGAGATTATGGTGCGACCACGGAGATCTGATAAAGATTTATGAATCTTTGGGAGATGGTATCATTTATCTTTTTTTTTTGTTATTATAAAACATGTCCTTCTATCGGTTGCCTCAAGAATGTTCAGACTAGAAACAACTTTTAGTTACCCAAAGATATATGTGGCTAGTATATGAGTAGGAGGTGAAAGCAATAATGAAAATATCACATAATTGTGCAGGTGTGTATAAGGACAAATGTCAATATCAAAATGGCTTGGGCTAAAACAGAATCACAAATGCGAATAAAGTTGCATCCACAAATAGGATGTACCCAAGGCACAGGAATGCCACCCCTAGGAATGCCACTAAGACAAGTAGGAGTCACAGAAGGAACCTGTGACTACAACAATAGCCGTGATTCTAATAGTACAAATGAACAAAAAGGACACAAGCATTACTGCAGTATACCTACAAGATACATGACCAATGCACCCTATTGGAAACACCTCTCAGCTCCAATCCCAAACGCGTTTTCGCTAAGCAGCTTCGTCCTTCTGTGACTCCTACTTGTCTTTACCCCATTAGTATAGGGGTGGCATTTCAGGGCCTTAAGATTCAGATATATGAAAAGGAAAACAAAGAAACAAAAAGAAAAAGCGCACTAATGTGCCATGATTCTGTTATGTATAAAATAGGTGAACAGAGTTTTGGTATGCTCACCTGGGGGTGTTGTGTTACAGACACAACACCATAGTAGACTTTGATCCCAGATCCCTGGGAAACACGTAGTAGTGGAAGGGCTTCTGGCACCTGATCGTCTCGGGAGCTGGTCCTGGACGTCCAGTTAGTAGAGAAGGAAGGTGGGATCTATGATCCGTAAAATAGCTGTGCTGGGAAGCGCTCCTTTCCAATGTAGCAGTGTAGAATTGACATCCACAAAGTCAGGAATTTGATAGAGCAAAAAGGTATTTATTCATGCAGGTAGTTACAGGGGATAACGCGTTTCGAGGGGCGGAGACCCCCTCTTCGTCAGATCCAATGCTGGTCAGGGATAGGCTCCCTTCTTATACAGAAAAAGCCCGCAAAATTACTACAACGGGTCATATTGCAGACATTTCATATACATCACAATACAATTCTATTGCGTTTTTTATTACACATATCGGAAGTCAATTAAAAGGATACCTGTCAGAAATCTTACTACAGAAAAGAGAAGAAGAAACACTTATTTGATTTTTAGACTCCCACCTGGGACTATAACCGCACTCAGTGGTCTGGTGATATAGTTTCTGGGAAAGTAAAAAAGCGCAGCAGGCATCAGCTGGCCACGCGGAAGATGGGAGACTCGTCCTGTTTGCAAATTCACCCCGGGCTGACAACAGATTGTCGCGCTGGCAGGTTGTTGTTATACATAGAGGGGGCCGTGTAATCCGGTTATTTGCAGTCCACAACAGGTCCAAAGTAAAATCCAAATTAAAAACAACAAAATTAAAAAACTTATTTGGCTGCATGTTTTTTCAGTCTCAAAAAGATCTATATATATATCTTTAAGCTCAGGTGGAGTTTCGGGTGGCTCACAATAGTGGGCTAGTCCGGGATAGTGGTGGGGAGACTCAGTGGTCGCATATTATGATCAGTGGGAGGGGTACAGCAGATGTTGGCAAGCGGTGGGTGAGGACGAATACCCCTCTCATTCGAAAATTAACTTCGAGTAGACATCAAATTTGGAAGAATCACCTTAAGGGAATAGATGTTATATTTGTTTGGAAATAAGGTGTGTTTTTAATTCAACCGTATTTCGGTTTATAGGATTTCCATAATTGTAGTTTGTGGTGCATTTCAGATATTGCGTATTTGTCGCAAAATTATATCAGTATCCATGGTGGTGTTATTAAATCCACTTGTATTCAGATGCCGTGTTATCCCAGCGCTGAAAGAGGTGTGTGTAAGGGCCATGTTTGACAGAGTGCATAACAATTATGTTCCTCTGGACATGGCTATATTCAGCTAAAGGGCGCATCTTCAGTATATTAATTCTACTGCCTCATTCAAGCCATGGGGTTGTAGTGATTCTAGCCTGTACATCCAAAACATTTCCCTTCTTGCTAGGGCTTCTGATCGGTTGGTGGTATGACTGGGAATAAAATCAATGGGAGTAATCGAGAAGGAGTTCTCAACATCTCTATGTTTCAGAGTAATGTGACGTGACAAGCTGTGCTTCATGTAACCTTTTCTGATGTTATCTCTGTGTTGGTTGGTCCTTAGGTGCAGTTTCTGTGACGTGCGACCAACATATTGCAGCCCGCAACAACAGTTAATTAGATAGATCACAAATTGGGACTGACAAGTGAGGTGAAATCGTATATTACATTTTTCTCTTGTATGGAAGCTTGAGAAAGAAGTGTCACGGTCAGTTATTGTTTTACAGCACAGACATCTTTTGTTGTTGCATCTGAATGCCCCATTTTTCAGTGTAGTTTCCATGGTGTTCGACGCTTTTTTCTTTTGTTTCTTTAGGCGGCTAGGAGCGAACAACAACAACGAAAAAATGAAGCGAAACTCCTAAAGAAACCTAATATGGACACCACCAAAAAGGATCAAACCATCAAAATCTTTAATCTGTCAGACTATATTCTTAATCAAGGTGAATTATCCCTGTTGCAAAAAGGTCTTTCCTTCTGCCCCAAATACCATCCAAAAAAATTTGATTTATTTCTTGATTTACATAGCTTCACTAGAAAACTGACTCTACAACGCCATTTTTCATTACCTAACAACACTTCAATAAAACTACTGAACCTGAGACAACAGAAGCAATAGGGGTACACCCCACAATCAGGAACAAATCCAGATTCTACCCTGTGGAGAGCCAGGGACACCTATTAAAGGCCTTTCGCGACTCTGTAGCTGAGGAATTCAAATCCCTCTCTGACAAATTTCCCTCCCACTCAAAAGAGGGATATCTTTCTAAGAACGAACAAGCATCACTGAAAGCTTTACAGGACAATACAGACATTGTAATTCACCCCGCCTATAAGGGCGGAGGGGTTGTAATTCAGAACTATAATGATTATAACACCGAAGCCTGGAAAATACTCGGGGATATCTCATATTATCAGCGAACAAGTAACGATCCCCTACCGGATCTAAAAACCAAATATCTACCCTCCTAGAGGAGGGTTTGAAGCAACAAGTACTCACAAAAAAAGAGAAGAATTTCTTATGGATACCCAATCCAAAAATGGCATTTTACTATCATTTACCTAAAATCCATAAAGACCAGACACACCCACCCGGAAGACCCATTATATCCGGTATAAACAGTATAACTAGCAATATTTCACAATACCTCGACCTAGTACTTCAACCATACGTCCGAAACCTACCAAGCTATCTTAAAAACTCGGACGATTTAATGACCACTCTGAAAGACAATAAAATGGAGGAAAAAAGCGGAGGTAGCGGAGGGTGCGGTGTAGGTCGTTATCCGGTATAGGTGGGTACTCAGGTAGGGGTAGCGTGTTCCTTGCCGGTGATGGTAGCTTGGTATGCAGACCAGCAGCGTGAGGACGGAGCCCAGAGGAGAGTCCGTAGAATAATGCAGAGGTATTGGAAGAAAAAAGCTGCATTGGCACTCCCAAGGAAGTAACCCAAGTCGTGGGTATTGATGCAAAATAATTTATTCTTACAGCATAAGAAATCAAAGAAAATAATAAATATAAAGCAAGATGCGTTTCGGTAAATAACATCTCAATTTCGTTGGTGGCCGCTCCTCGAAGCGCTGGGTGGACATTGAAATTACTGGAGCTGGTCTGGAGATATCCTCAGTGCCTTAGCTGCCTCGAGAGGCAGTTTCGAGGAGAAAGGTGAACTTGCTACCGAGGGTATCTAGAGAGCTGATCACTACCATTCAGCGTTACCTCCCTAAGACGCGGCTCTTTGTTCCTGATGGCCCTATGACACAACTCCTGGGAAACCCCCGTTTCCCTCCGGGCTCTTGGAGTCTTCATTCCTTGGGATCACAGAGCCCCCCTCCCTACCGATACGTGGGTTTCTAGATGGTACGGTGCCCCTTGCTTATGATGTTTTAGTTCCCGAGGCTCAGCGTACCCCAGCTAGACACATGAATTACCTTCAGCTTCAACACTTTGTCCGGACAGAACACATGACTCTAAACTTGGGCAGACCCTTACACCCTTTTGAGAAGCGCTGCACTTCCTCTTCCCCGACCCCCAGGGCAGTGTCCCAAATCTATGGTCTCTTCTTCGAAGAGAAAGCTCAGAATCCGCTGTCCTACGTTGCAGCCTGAGAGACAGAACTGCAGACTTCCTTTGCGGCAACCGACTGGTCTTTTGCATTCACTAAGTGCCATAAGCTCTCGATCTCATGTAAGGCCCAGTAAACCAACTTTAAGCTTCTGTACCGTTGGTATAGGGTACCCGTGACTCTCCATAGAATGTTTCCCTCAGTGTCTCCCCTATGCTGGCGATGCGGTGGAGAGAGGGGTACGATGTCCCATATATGGTGGTCATGCCCCGTGCTTGCCTCTTTCTGGACGGTGGTGCTGTCCCGAATGGAGACCGTCATGGGGATAAAATACCCTAATGATCCTAAAGTATTACTCCTGACAATCCTCCCCACCTCATCTAGGACTCCCTCCAGGATCCTAGCCCATTACATGCTAATGGCGGCCCATACGGTGATCCCCAGGTGCTGGAAGTTCATCCATGCCCCAACTGTGACTGACTGGTACACGGAATTACTGTACCTCTGTCGTATGGAGGAATTGATGGCAGACTCCTCAGGTCGCTCAGAGAAGTTTGTGATGATATGGAGCCCATGGCTCGCCTTCCTGTAAACTCCCCTCTATAGAGATCATTGACACCTAACTTTGCCCAACACTACCGCCCTTATGACATTCCTCTTCTGATATAACGCGGGGTTACACAGTAACCCCGCGTCATATCACGGCAGGCCCGGCGTCATAGTGAAGCCGGGACCCGCCTTTAATAGCGCGCAGCGCCGATCGCGGCGCCGCGCGCTATTAACCCTTTAGCCGCGCGCTCAGAGCTGAGCCGCGCGGCTAAAAGTGAAAGTTCCCGGCTAGCCCAGTCGGGCTGTTCGGGATAGCCGCGGCTAATCGCGGCATCCCGAACAGCTGACAGGACAGCGGGAGGGCCCCTTCCTGCCTCCTCGCTGTCCGATCGCCGAATGACTGCTCAGTGCCTGAGATCCAGGCATGAGCAGTCATGCGGCAGAATCGTTGATCATTGGTTTCTTATCAGAAACCAGTGATCAGCATAGGAGATCAGTGTGTGCAGTGTTTTAGGTCCCTATGACACTGGAAAAAAAAAGTGGAAAAAAAAAGGGAATAAAGATCATTTAACTCCTGCCCTATTAAAAGTTTGAATCACCCCCCTTTTTCCAATAAAAAAAAAACACAGTGTAAATAAAAATAAAAATAAACATATATGGTATCACCGTGTGCGGAAATGTCCGAATTATAAAAATATATCATTAATTAAACCGCTCGGTCAATGGCGTGCGCGCAAAAAATTCCAAAGTCCAAAATAGTGCATTTTTGGTCACTTTTTATATCATTTAAAAATGAATAAGTCCTATCAATGCAAAAATGGTACCTTAAAAACTTCAGATCACGGCGCAAAAAATGAGTCCTCATACCGCCCCATACACGGAAAAATAAAAAAGTTATAGGGGTCAGAAGATGACAATTTTAAACGTATTAATTTTCCTGCATGTAGTTATGATTTTTTCCAGAAGTACGACAAAATCAAACCTATATAAGTAGGGTATCATTTTAATTGTATGGACCTACAGAATAAATATCAGGTGTCATTTTTACCGAAAAATGTACTACATAGAAACGGAAGCCCCCAAAAGTTACAAAACAGCGTTTTATTTTTTAAATTTTGTCGCACAATGATTTTTTTTCCCATTTCACCGTAGATTTTTGGGCAAAATGACTGACGTCATTACAAAGTAGAATTGGTGGCGCAAAAAATAAGCCATCATATGGATTTTTAGGTGCAAAATTGAAAGAGTTATGATTTTTTAAAGGCAAGGAGCAAAAAACAAAAATGCAAAAACTGAAAAACCCCCGGTCCTTAAGGGGTTAAATAGTAAGGACCTTATAGTACACAGTACAAGGAATAGGAAACAACATATAAAAGAGGATAGTGCCCATCCCCCCTATTTTATTACACAGTATAGCAAACAATTCCATAAGATTAGAGTGACTATTGTGACAATATGTCTTGTCTTCAATAAACGCAAGTTTTCATCTGAACTCCTAGTGCCAGACATTGCATTCTTACCCGGATTGTATCAGTGAAGCCGGGGCGGTGCCGGCGGGTCCGCGGCACAGGTGTGCTCAGAAGGAGGGAGTGAGCTGACTTCAATCTAATCTAATTCCATAAGATTGGTAATATCATCAAAAAGAATCTACCTATACTACATCAAGATACTGTGTTGCATAACTTATTACAAGATTACTTTAAAATGATATCCAAGAAAGGTCCATCATTGGGATCCATTCTTTCCCCCAGCATGTTTCAAAATAGTGATAAAAAACACACTGACATAAATTGGTTGCCACATGACGCTATGGGATAAAAATCCCTATTAGATGTAGTAACACCCTGTCCCTCATCACAAAATGTAGACGATTCAATATTCAATGCTCTTAGTGTAAGTATATTTGTTTGATCAACAAAATTGGGAATTTTCCTATCCATTGTGACGGAAAATTTGGATTTTAATAAAGACAAAACGCGAGTATTATGCTTAATTATACTTCTTTACTGACACAGCAGCAACCATATATTGTATATAGAAAAAAGAAAAAACATTTTTTACATATGTAATGCAAACAAACATGAATCCTAGGATGTAACCTAGTATGCTATATGGATCATCCAATCAGTCCACAGCCCAGGTAATAAAGGTAATTGGCCCACAGGTATCTTCCTCTTCTTTGCTGTGAACTGAACAATATGAATAAGAATATAACTTGAACACGAAGAACCATCTGAATCGATGAACAGAAAATAAACTTTCGGAGAAGCGAGGTGGATGATTAAAGGTATTGCCGGTGTAGACCTTAAGCTTCTTTCAAATGAGGAGGAATTTGAAGATGTAAAATAGTGATGAATCATTGTTGAGCTGTTGGGAAAATAAGAACAACAAAGTTATAGGGATGGGTTTATCATGAACAGGGGGGGATAATACTCGCGTTTTGTCTTTATTAAAATCCAAATTTTCCGTCACAATGGATAGGAAAATTCCCAATTTTAAGGCAAGACAAAACGCTCCTATTATGCTAGTTTAAAGCTAGATATAAATAGGTAAACATAACCATTATCAAGAAAATTACATAAAATATGAAGAATCATGAAAAATATTATAATAAAACCATAGAAACATGAGATTCAGGTCTGAAATAAAAGGTTTTAAAAGTAGATTCAGAAGACCAGTTGGCAGCTTGTAATAAATCTGAAAGGGATGCTCCTGATTGAAAAATCCTAGTTGACACCGCTCCTCTGGTAGAGTGAGCGCCAAATTTGGTAATGTCAATACCAGCCATGTGCATGGTCTGTCTGACCCATCTAGCGAGAGTAGATGAGGAGACTGGAGCATGGGGCTTGCAAAAAGAAATAAGTAACTGAGATGAAGAGGAAAGTCTTAGAGATTCCGTTTTAGATTCGTAAGCTCGAAGACAACGAACAACGCATAGTTTTTCATGAAATGGGAAAGAAGGATAGAAAACTGAATGAAGATTGGTTTTAGTACGACGAAAAATAGAAAAAAGAACTCCTTCAGGATTGAATTGTCTACGGGTAATGTCTAAGGCCCGAACGTCAGAAATGCGTTTAATGGAGATTAGACAAAGGAGAACCGTCAATTTGAAAGATAAAAGTTTGAGCGAGAGGGTATCATTATCCTCCCAGTTAGTGAACGTGTTGAGGATAAGATTAACATGTTGAGGATAAGATTAGTTGTTGAATACTTGGGTAAAGGTGGGCATCTGAATCGAATGCCCTTAAGTAATTGACATACTAAAGGATGTTTCCCAATAGGGATAGATTCAATAGGAGGATGATTTGACGAAATAGCAGAACGGTAAAGATTTATTGTTCTATAAGCCTTACCTTCGTCAAACGAAAAGGAAAGGAAATTCAAGATGTCGGCAATAGATGCATGTATGGGATCCACATCCCGTTGATTGCACCAACGAATCCATAATCCCCAGGCTGATCTGTAAGCCTTTCTGGTACCCGGTGCCCAGGCATCTGACAAGATGTCTCTAGTTGATTGAGAAAATTGGAGACCAGGTCTGGTTGACCCGATATTAACCAAGCTATGAGAGGTAGTTGGTTGGACAAGATCAGAGGATGAAAATTCCCTTGAGGATCTAAGAGAAGATGAGGGAGAGACGGTAGGATGCAAGGAAAGTCGATAAGGAGATTCAAAATCTGAGGATACCAAGATTGAGTTGGCCATAGAGGGGTGATTAGTACCAGGGTGATTTTCTGGATCATTATCTGGAATAGTACCCGCGGGATAAGGTTGAAGGGTGGAAAGGCGTAGAGTACCTCCCGTGGCCAAGATTGGAGGAAAGCGTCCACTCCCAGGGCTTCCGGATCCGGACGCCAACTGAAAAATTGTGGAAGTTGAGTGTTCAGGCGTGATGCAAAAAGATCCAGGTGCAACGGACCCCATAAAGAATTGATTATGCGAAAAATTGGAGGATGGAGTCTCCAATCGCTGTTGTCCGTAAGATAACGAGAATACCAATCCGCTATGGAATTGGAAATCCCTGGAAGATATTCTGCTTTCAGGACAATATTCTTGTCCAAGCAAAAATGCCAAAAATCTTTGACAAAGTCTGCAAGCATTTTGGAATTCGTACCGCCCAGATGATTGATGTATTGGACAGCAGATATGTTGTCCATACGAAGGAGAATGCAGCAATCGGAAGAATTCTTTGCAAAGCTCTTTAAAGCAAAGAAACCTGCCAGGAGCTCTAGACAATTTATATGTAGAGTGGATTCTGAGGGAGACCACTTCCCTCTGGTCAAAAGGGGACCACAGTGAGCGCCCCAACCTGAAAGACTCGCGTCGGATTCTATAATTAAATCCGGATTCGGGTGAAAAATCGCTTTTCCGTTCCAGGATTCTACGTGAGATAGCCACCAGAGAAGTTCCTCTCTGGCTTCGGAAGACAGACGGATTTCGTCTGAGTAACCTAGACCTTCTCTCAGATGGTGAATTTTTAGTCGTTGAAGAGCCCTGTAGTGGAGGGGAGCCGGAAAAATAGCCTGAATGGAGGCTGCAAGGAGACCCACTATGTGGGCTATCGTTCTCAAGGATATCAAATCCTTGCGAAGAATTTGACGAATCTCCTTTCTGATAGTCTTCAATTTCCTGGATGGAAGACTCAGAGTGGTTGATTGGGTATTGATCATGAAACCCAAAAAATCGATCTCCTGAGATGGAATAAGGATTGACTTTTTGGAGTTTATGAGGAAACCCAATTGGGTTAAGAGAGACATAGTCCAACCCATATGGAGTGATAGAAGATCTTTGGACTGGGCCATAAGGAGGATGTCGTCGAGATATATTATGAGGCGAACCCCGCGACCTCTGAGTAACGCAATCACTGGTTTGAGAAGTTTTGTGAAGCACCAAAGTGCTGATGATAGGCCGAATGGGAGGCAAGTGAATTGCCACCTTTGGTTGTTCCATATGAATTGAAGGTAAGTTTGGGAAGAAGGGTGGATAGGGACTGTGAGATAGGCATCTTTCAGATCTATTTTTGCGAGCCAATCGTCTTTCAATAGAATGTCCCTTAGTAGGTGAATTCCCTCCATTTTGAAATGATGGTATATAACCATGTTGTTGAGGGATTTCAGATTGATGACCGGTCTGTGACCGCCGTCTTTCTTTTTGACTAAAAAGAGATTGCTCAGGTAACCCGTAGAATGATAGGGGATCGGGATGATTGCATTTTTTGATAGAAGTTCTTTGACTTCTGAATCTATAAGGCTCCTGTCCGTCATGGAGAATTGGATTGGATGAGGAAGAGACATTTGAATTGGAGGAGAAACAAATTCTATTTGATATCCCCTGACCGTGTTTAAAATCCAAGAGTCTGATGTAATCATACTCCAATTTGTTGTAAAATGTAGGAGTCTCCCTCCTAATGGGATATGAGGGGAAGAATTCAGGGGAGGTCTTACCTGGAGCAGGTCTGGATCATGGATAACCTCGTTGTCCTCGGGATCTCCAAGGTCTGCCCCTGTATGGGAAAAATGGTGTTGGGGTGGGTACAGTGAAGGAGGGTTGGGGTGGATTATAAGGGGTTCTGTAATGGGGTCTATACTGGTTTGGACGGCTGGAAGAGCGGCCCCTACTTCTTCCAGCCTTTCCAAAAATCTTCTGAGAGAAGACCTTTTTCATTGAGACCTGCGCTTTACTTAAAGATGAGAACAATCCTACGTATTTATTCATTTCTTTGATGAACTCATCTACGAATAATAAACCCTTGGTAGGGTTAGGAGGCTCTGTAGAGGCCAAATTAGTTAGTTGTGGGTCGATCTTCATTAATATAGATCTTTTTCTCTCAGTAGAGAGGGCCGCATTGGCATTGCCGAATAAGCATACCGCTCTTTGAGACCATCCCTTTAATGTTTCTGTATCCACTGGGGAGTTAGAATTTGTAGCTATTTCAGCTAAATTTAGGATTTTTGTTAAAGGACCTAATAAGTCCATGAGTTTGTCCTGGCAAGCTTTGAAGCTGCGGTCGATTCCCTTTTTTGGATTCTGTCCTGTTTTAAATAAAAATTTATTGAGTAGGGGATCCAACTCAGGGGTGGCCGAGGAATTGTGTGGGAGGGATGGCCGAGGACACTCTGACTTCAATTTGCTTCTAGATGCCTTATCTAGGGATTTGAATACCCACATGGCCAAATATTCGGCTACCTTAGGTTCTGGTAACCACTCCCCCGAACGGGGATGATATATCAAAGAGGGATCGAAAAAGGGGTCATTAGAGTCACCTGTATTGGTGTCTTCCTGTAAAACAGGGTCGTCATTGGCAGAGCCACCTTCCTCAGATATATATAGGATGTCATCCACATCTTCTATGTCCGAATGATCAGACTCATCAGATGTGGAGTCCCTGTAGGAGTCTGGTTTGGATCTAAAATCCACTCTTTTTCCTTTAGAGGAATGGGCCTCTTCGAGGGTAGAGGATGCATTATCAGGTGGATTAGGTCCCCGTATAGGGGCAGAATCATTAGATAGAGATTTAGATGATATATGTTCAGTCGGATATCTGATAGGTTTAGCATAAGGACCTACAGACAGGTGACGTTTTTTTCGATTTGGACTTTCCGGGTCCCTTAAAACCTCTAGCTAGTTCATCGACTGATTCCTTAGGTGACCAATATTGGTCGGATGGGGTTTGGGGCGGTAAATCCAAAGGATTTTGAGGGGTGGTACGGGCAAGTACCAAATTCATAGATTTAGTGATGGTATCTTGTAATGTCACAATGGCTGCTTGCACAGATTTGGACACTGATGCGTCCACCATTGCTTGAATGCGATCCTGTGAAGGATCAGTCATGCTTTTATTTTCCTCAGACATGTTAGGAAGAAATAGAGGGAAGGTATGACAAATGAATATACTTTGAGGAAAAAAGTTAAGGAAATAATGCTATTAAGGACCTTAATTAAATATATATTGAATATTAACTAAAATTTATTCAAATTAATTCTCACTTATAAAATAAGAGGAATGATAATAGTAAAGTTGTATATGGGTATATACATATGTGTGCGTACACACATATCCGTATACACACACACACACACCTGCGTATACACACAGCAATATATATATATATATATGATAGGGCTAGTCAATAGTGAAGTAAAAATATCTTATAATTTTTTAAAACCTGTAATATAAACTATTACCAATAGATAGCAGTGTAACACTAGGAATGAAAAGAAAAGAAGTTTTGAAGAAAAAGGATATGAAGTATATCAATTGTATGTATCAATTGTATGCTGAAACACTGTAACAAGTGACCGTGCGTTGTACACTCTCTGCCGTCCTGAGGAGAATGACAGAAATCTCGTTCTACCCTGACAGGAGATCACCTCACTGCCGGGTATCGCGAGATTTGAAGAGAGAGACGCGCTCGAGCCGGACAAAAGATGGCGGCGGCGGCGGCGGCGCAGGGAATAAGAAGAATGCTTAATAAACCTGTAGAGTAAACGAAATGTATAATAGATGCGGACGGAAGGTGTGGGAGCGGAGAGTGGTGCTAATAGCAACCGGTAAGCGTATGAATTAGCCGTTCAGAGCGCAACAATAGTATCAAAGGAAAACCTAAACTAAATAAATGAATTATATAATTAATTAAATAACCAAAGATATAGAAAGCATATATCTTTTGTAAAACAAGAGAAATTAGCTGGATATAAATGACAGTAGATGAATACTAAAATTAAATTATGAGATAATTTTTGCAGAGAGCAAAAAACACTTATCTGAATATTACTGCTGAGCAGCAAAGAAGAGGAGAGATACCTGTGGGCCAATTACCTTTATTACCTGGGCTGTGGACTGATTGGATGATACATATAGCATACTAGGTTACATCCTAGGATTCATGTTTGTTTGCATTACATATGTAAAAAATGTTTTTTCTTTTTTCTATATACAATATATGGTTGCTGCTGTGTCAGTAGAGAAGTATAATTAAGCATAATAGGAGCGTTTTGTCTTGCCTTAAAATCAATACATACATTTGTATCATCATTAATAATGCCTTCATTAGTATGATTAACCACATTGTGACTGTCCGTGTCCGGCTCTTTTTTTTGAACTTGGTGTTTGTATGTATTCTTATACTAATATATTAGAGACCATTTATGTTTATGTAGAACGTTTCTCAAATCCTGTAATTTATTCCATGCCGTATTTTTTAGATAATCCAACACACTGCAGTTACGATCATGTGACCACAATGTCTTTTGCTATAAAAAGGTCACAGTGTTGTTATGCTTTATGCCATGACTAAGGGCACACCAGCCCGAAATGCGTAGGCACTGCGCTCCATGTATGCTGTTTGTTATTTTTGTACCTCCAATAAAGCACGATTTTACCTGCCTTCTTGTTGCTGGACGCTTTCTATTGTCACATGTGTCTAGACAGCTTAAGACTAAATGTTATAGAGAGCTGTATAAAAATCTAGGAGGCTTGAGAGAGCTTCTTAACATGTATAGAGAACTTTAAATGTATAGAGAGTTCTAAATGTCTAGTGAGATAATGCTAGTCCCAAGAATGTGTCAGGATGGATATATGTATAATAATTTCATCTTAAGCCTTCGTCCTAGTTCCTCTGCCTTAGGGGAAAGGCGTCGGGGTCAACTTGTTTTAAGTAAGGGGGTTTGTGGTGTCCTGGTACCATATTACATACAGTACCTTGGTAGGGGTCCCCAAATTCAGAGTTCCTAGGAACTGTGGGGTCCTCAGATCTAGTCTTCCCCTAGTCACCCTTTAGATAACTAATATATTACATAATTAAATGTAAATAAATGTATATAGAAAGTGTACTTACCTTGCGCTAGCGTCGCAGGACCTGCGGGTCACGTGACGAGGTTTAGACTCTATGGTTAATGCAAAGGACCTTTGGAGGTTCATAGGCCATGTGATACCTACAATGCTTTGTGAGTCTGATTGACAGATGGCGTGGACCGATACTGAAGCGGCCAGCCCCTGCCCATATAAGGGAGCTGCGGCCATTATTCTCTTTCTTGTTTCTGCGCTGCCAAGCAAGCAGCATCATTGCTCTTGGGTTGCTGTCACTGAATGAGGTAGGACCTCCGCAACTTACAACGACAATTACCAGGCCAAAGCCTTGCGGCCTCGGCTGAATTACACAGTGAGTTCTTATAAATTCTCCGTAATAACTGGCAAGGACCCTGGACCTAAACTTAACCCCATATCCAGCGGATCTGCGCATACTAAATTCCTGCAAGCTAAAGAACTTACTTAAAGTCCCATCCAACGGTCAATCTCAGCCAAGCTATTCATAGACTCTGTTAGGCTGGGTTCACACCACGTTTTCTTAAATACAGTTCCCGTATACGGTTGGGAGGAGGGGGGGCGGGGCCGTATGCGGTTTCCCGACTGCAGGCAAAAACGTGGTCGACCACGTTTTTGCCTGCGGTCGGGAAACCGCATACGGCCGAAAACTAAGCCGACCGGAGGCAGCGGTACACTCCGGTCGGCTCATAGACATACATTAAATACGGTTCCCGAATACGGCTGAGTGCGGGCACCGCGATTAAGCCCCGCCCCCTCCTCCCAGCCGTATACGGGAGCCGTATTTAACAAAACGTGGTGTGAACCCAGCCTTACAAAGACTGTTTGTATGTTCGCATTTTACTGAAAATCTTCAGTAAAAGTTGATGCAAGTTTTCAGCGAAGCTCTGGTTGTGGACAATTCTTTATTCTGCAAACACCTATCGTCCTTGGGAAGGGTGGCGATAGGCCAAATCACGCAGCATTTAACCCTCACCCTGGCGTCATGACTGATAAGGGTTAATAGAACCCTTTATAATATGCAGAGCAACATCCTGACCACCACATCCACAAGGCAACCACCACAACTACTATAAATCCTCCGCACCTCTCCTCATCACAACTATAACTCCCCCTACACCTCTCCTCATCACTACTATAACCCCCCCTGCACCTCTCCTCATCACTACTATAACCCCCCCCTGACCTCTCCTCATCACTACTATAACCCCCCCTGCACCTCTCCTCATCACTACTATAACCCACCCTGCACCTCTCCTCATCATTACTATAACCCCCTCACACCTCTCCTCATCACTACTATAACCCCCACCTGCACCTCTCCTCATCACTACTATAACCCCCCCCCCCCCCCGCACCTCTCCTCATCACTACTAGAGATGTCGCAAAACTTGCATGTTCGCATCGCCCGGCGAACATATGTGAAGTTCGATTCGACCCCTATACTTTAACATTGCGGTAAACTTTGACCCTGTGAGTCAGAGTCAGCAGACACATTACAGCCAATCAGCAGCAGTCCCTCCCTTCCAGACCCTCCTACCTCCTGCACGGATGCCATTTTACCTTCATTTGGCATGCTGCAGGCTTAGAAAGTGGAGGGACAGAGAAGCTGCTCCTGCTGTAATGGGGAAAGCGATAGCTAGGTTGCTGCTAGGTGGTGTATTCAGGGTCCACTTTACTCCTAAAGCACTAGTCTAACATCTGCTTTAAGGACAGCACCCAAAAAAGTTGTTTTAGGGCTCAAATATCAGTCCGTGTGTCTTGCAACAGCTGGAGGCACCCTGGTTGGGAGGGAGCCACTGGTTAAAAGGGGTACTCCGGTGTAAAACTTAAGTTCCTTCAAGCAACTAACTACAGTATTAAAAGGGCTATAAGTTCAGTCCGTGTGTCTTGCAACTGCTGGAGGCACCCTGGTTGGGGACCTCTGCTTAAAAGGGGATCTCCGATGGCAACCTTTTTTGCTCATTGTCACACTAGTGCAAATCACATTTGGTTTGACAGCTGTTCAAATAAAATAAAATAAAAAACTTTTTTGGCTGTGAAATGAAACCAGTGCTGCCTAAAGGGGGGCTCTAACTATGTGCTGCCTAATATATGGGAATCTATGTGCTGCCTAAAGGGGGATCTAAATATGTGCTGCCTAAAGGGGGCTCTATGTGCTGCCTAAAGGGAGGCTCTAACTATGTGCTGCCTAATATGTGGGAATCTATGTGCTGCCTAAAGGGGGCTCTATGTGCTGCCTAAAGGGAGTCTCTAACTATGTGCTGCTTAATATGGGGAATCTATGTGCTGCCTAAAGGGGGGCTCTAACTATGTGCTGCCTAACATGGGGAATCTATGTGCTGCCCAAAGGGGGATCTAACTATGTGCTGCTTAATATGGGGGAATCTATGTGCTGCCTAAAGGTGGTCTCTATGTGCTGCCTAAAGGGGGGCTCTAACTATGTGCTGCCTAACATGGGGGAATCTATGTGCTGCCTAAAGGGGGGATCTAACTATGTGATGCCTAAAGGGGGGATCTATGTGCTGCTCTATGTGCTGCCTAAAGGGAGGCTCTTCCTATGTGCTGCCTAAGGGGGGGCTCTAACTATGTGCTGCCTAATATGGGGGAATCTATGTGCTGCCTAAAGGGGGGGATCTAATTATGTGATGCCCAAAGGGGGGATCTAACTATGTGCTGCCTAAAAGGGGCTACAGCATGTTATTCCAAACCATTTAGGAATAATAGGTGATTTATGCCCTTTATGGATTAAAACCAGACTCTGCATCAACTATGTAATTTCCCATGGGAGTTTTTCCATGGATCCCCCTCCAGTACGCCACAGTCCAGGTGTTAGTCCCCTTGAAACAACTTTTATTGTGGCCAGAAAGAGTCCCTGTGGGTTTTAAAATTCGCCTGCCCATTGAAGTCAATGGCGGTTCGCCCGGTTCGCGAACATTTGCGGAAGTTCGCGGTTCGCAAACCGAAAATTTTATGTTTGCGACATCATTAATCACTACTATAACCCCCCCTGCAGCTCTCCTAATAACTACTATAATGCCCCCCCTGCAGCTCTCCTCATCACTACTATAACCCCCCCTGCACCTCTCCTCATCACTACTATAACCCCCCCACACCTCTCCTCATCACTACTATAACCCCCCCTGCACCTCTCCTCATCACTACTATAACCCCCCCTGCACCTCTCCTCATCACTACAATAACCCCTCCCCACCTCTCCTCATCACTACTATAACCCCTCCCCACCTCTCCTCATCACTACTATAACCCCCCCTGCACCTTTCCTCATCACTACTATAACCCCCCCGCACCTCTCCTCAACACTACTATAACCTCCCTGCACCTCTCCTCATCACTACTATAACCCCCCTGCACCTCTCCTAATCATTACTATAACCCCCCCCCACGCACCTCTCCTCACCACTACTATAACCCTTCAGCCCCTCTCCTCATCACTACAATAACCCCCCCTGCACCTCTCCTCATCACTACTATAACCCCCCTGCACCTCTCCTCATCACTACTATAACCCCCCCGCACCTCTCCTCATCACTACTATAACCCCCACTGCACCTCTCCTCATCACTACTATAACCCCAACGCACCTCTCCTCATTACTACTATAACCCCCCCTGCACCTCTCCTCATCACTACTATATCCCCCCGCACCTCTCCTCATCACTACTATAACGCCCCCTGCACCTCTCCTCATCACTACTATAACCCCCCTTATACCTCTCCTCATCAGTACTATAACCCCCCTGCACCTCTCCTCATCACTACTGTAACCCCCCCCGCACCTCTCCTCATCACTACTATAATCCCCCCGAACCTTCCTCATCACAACTATAACCCCCCGCACCTCTCCTCATCACTACTATAACCCCCCGCACCTCTCCTCATCACTACTATAACCCCCCCTGCACCTCTCCTCATCACTACTATAACCCCCCGCACCTCTCCTCATCACTACTATAACCCCCCCTGCACCTCTCCTCATCACTACTATAACCTCCCCGCACCTCTCCTCATCCCTACTATAACCCCCCGCATCTCTCCTCATCACTACTATAACCCCCCCGCACCTCACCTCATCACTAATATAACCCCCCCGCACCTCTCCTCATCACTACTATAACCTCCCCGCACCTCTCCTCATCCCTACTATAACCCCCCGCATCTCTCCTCATCACTACTATAACCCCTCCTGCACCTCTCCTCATCACTACTATAACCCCCCTTGCACCTCTCCTCATCACTACTATAACCCCACTGCATCTCTCACCACCCCCAGAACACCCCCCTGCACCTCTCATCACCCCCATAACACCCCCTCTCATCACCTCCATAACACCCCCCTCCCATCACCCCCATAACACCCTGCTGCACCTCTCATCACCCCCATAACCTCCCCATGCACCTCTCATCACCCCTATAACACCCCAAGCACCTCTTCCCCTGCACCTCTCATCACCATTGTAGTCTGCAAACAACACCCCAAGCAACCCGAGCAACCACCCCCCCCTCCCCGGCGCCCACCCCCGCCCGTTCACCCACCCTGCCGGAGATCTGTGCAGCTGTTGCTCCTGTCACAGTGTCACTGCACAGGGAGGATCTGTCGGGAGGATGCTTTAGCTGGACTGGAGAACGCGTAGGGACAGGTCAGGTGACTGGAGTAGACGTGCTGCGCGGGGCACGTCGACTCCCATCAGCCCCTGGCCTGTCCGGCCCTGCCGTACTTCTTCAGGGGCCCGTGCCCTAGAAAGAGCAGGCCATAGTCCTCGGGCCCCCCCAGACAGGGGTCAGTGAGTGACAGTCACTCACTGACAAGCTGGTAAAAAAAAAATAAAGGTCCAGGGACGTCCGGGCCTCCTGAAGCTCCGGGCCCCATACAAGTGTATGGGTTGTACCCCCCTGATGGCGGCCCCAGTACCTCCAGCTTTTGCAAAACTACAATGCCCAGCATACATGGTCTGTCAGTGCATGTTGGGAGTTGTAGTTTTACAACAGCTGGAGGCACACTGGTTGCAAAACACTGAGTTAGGTAACAAATCCTAACCCAATGTTTTGCAACCTACGTGCCTCCAGCTGTTGCAAAACTAAAACTCTCAGCGTGCACTGACAGCCAAAAAGCATGCTGCTAGTTGTAGTTGTGCCTCCAGCTGTTGCAAAACTACAACTCCCAGCATGCCCTTTGGCTGTGCATGCTGGGAGTTGTTGCTAAGCAACAGCAGGAGGCAAGGCCTCACCTCCTGCTGCTGCTGTCATTTTCTCGCCATTGATCATCGCCGCCAGTTCTGGGGCCCGCAATACCGCTACTGACGCCAGGGATTGGGGGGCCCCTTCTGCTGGTATCACCTCCCAGCACCCGCTCTCGCCCTCTGGAAGAGGAGCGGAGTGGGTGCCGTCATTGTCACCCCCAGCAGGAGTCCTTATTCACGTGCAGGTAACGGCAGGCAGCCCTGATTCGATGGCAGGCATCCTGATCCATTCACCACCAGATTACCGGTGGTGAAGAGAAACACAGAGGGCATACAGATACGCTCTTGGTCTTGGTGGGGTTAAACAGACCATGAACTTTGTTACTTATATAAAAAAAAAAATACACGGAAGCATTTTATTAGTTTTATTAATATTAACATGCAAAGCAACACTAGATATATAGAAGACATCTTCTTCTTTTCTGTATGGATCTCATACTCCGTCATCATGTATTGAACTGCAATGTTCGGCACACAGGAGGAGGCTCAGGTACAACAGCAAAAGAACTTTGCACAATGAACGACGATGAAGATAATGATGAGCACTGGAATACTTATCAAAATGTTCTTCATGACAAATATAGCATCAGGATCGCTGAACTTACGTTTTTTCAGAGGATCTCTTTGCACAGACAACTTAAAGCCGGCCGTCAGTTTCCCCTGCAGCCAGCAATAGTAGGTTCCTGCGTCACTGTACTGGATGGAGCGAAAGTTCAGATGGCCTCCATGATCAATGAAGACTCTCATAGACTTTTTAGCACCAATTAGATTCTCTGTGAGATAAAGTCGCTCATTATCTTTGTCCCAGGCCACCGCATGTTCCGGCCTTACTCCTGGACAAGAAATACTCATTCTGCTGCCCATTGTTTGAGTATGAATCTCCATTGGTACCTTAGAGATCCATGGGATGTAATCTTTAAGCTTTCCTATAGTGTGCATCAGAGTGCTCAACATGCCCATAACTCCCTTCTTCCGCACATGACATTTAGTCATGCAGCTCCGGATCATGATCTCTGGTCTTCGCTTGGAGAGCAATTTCTTGAATTTGAGTGGAACGGCTTCTGAGCCACATGAAGACACATCATTTTTGTTTGCATGAAATCTGGGGTTGAGGTAGGAACTATTGACATAGCACAGGCCAATGCTCCTTTGTTCCCCTCTGACATCACATCGGTCACACACTGTCCAATCCGAAAAAGTGGTGAAGGCCACAAAGTATTTGTTTTTCAGATGTGGCTGTGGTTTGCCATCTTTCTCTACAAAAGATACAAGGGCATCCTTGGAGTCCTGAATGTCAACATTGTATCCATAAAAGAAGTGTCCATCCTGTGTGCCGCATAGATAATTTCCGGAATTTTCTATTTGTGCCTTATGTACAATAAGGTTGAACATCCGGATAGTGAACTTTAAAGAGGTATCATAAGCGTCCCGAACATTTTCTACATCGAGTTGCACCGTACCTTTGAAGTCTGTGAGGACCATGGGCTTGTCTCCGCTCTTCTTCTGGTAGTACCATACCACGTACTTTGTTTCCTCAGGCTTGCATTGGCAAGGAAGTTCAATTGTCACGTCAGACAGATAAGCAGCCGTTTCAAACAGGAGGTATGCCGGGCATTTTGTAGAGCTGAGTATGTCGTCATCTTTCGCAATAGTGGTTGAGCTGCTTGCAGGAATGAAATAAAGCAAGAAAATGGCAGCTACAAAAGCGAGAAGAGGACAATATCGAAGCATCATCTTCAGGTAGAAGAGTAGCAGTCTAATCGTATGCAAGATAAAGCATCAAGTGGGATCATTTGTTGACTGCTATCGGTATAACCTGAGAGACACCACCGTGTCATGATGATGTCACTTCCTTAAGATTCTAAGTTCTATTGCATGTCTCCTAAGGAGTTGATCTGCTTTACTCAATACCTTTTTGTTAGAAAAGTTGTCCAGGGTTAAAAAAAATTGTGGCTGCTTTCTGCCAAAAAAAGCATCACAGTATTGGGGAGATTCATCAAAACCTGTGCAGAGGAAAAGTTGCCCAGTTGTTCATAGCAACCAATCAGATCGCTTCTTTCATTTTTAACAAGGCCTCTGCAGAAAATCTGGCCATCTTTTCCTTTGCACAGGTTTTGATAAATCTCCCCCTATATGTGTCTGGTTGAGCACAATCCACCATAAGGCGGCCTTCACACACGACAGTTTCTATTTTGTTTTTTTATACTGCACTGCAGCTATTGAGCCAAGGCCAGCAGTGGATCCAGTGGGAAGGAGAAGTACAAGTCCTTTCTTTTTATTTCTCATTCCTTTAGAATACACTTTGGGGCTTAACCACTGCAGGGGCAGTTTAAAAAGAAAAGAATAGAAACAACTGTGCGTCATGGCAGGCTTATGGAGCAAAATTGCAATACCAGACACAGCCTATGGTCAGGTGTGGTGCTGTGTCTGGAATAGTAAGAGTTTTAGTCTGGGAGCAGCCAGAAAACCACAGGATGGGAAACACTAATCTACAAAGTGCAACTGCTATTCCAAGCTGTCAGTGAATGAAGGTAGTTGTAGTTTTCCAACACCTGGAGAGTCAAAGGTTGGGGGACACTGATCTAAGCAAACTTCTGCAAGCCAAATATAGTGACCCCCCCGACCTACGATGGCCCCGACATACGATCATTTCAACATAAGATGGCCTCTCAGAGGCAGCATCAACATACGATGCTTTTGTATGTCGGGGCCATCGCATAAATGGCTATCCGGCAGCACAGACTGCTTCAGCTGCCGCCAGATAGCCGTTTACGGTGCCCCGTGTGGTCTGCTGACGATCACTTACCTGTCCTCGGGCTCCGGCGCGTCCTCATCGGGATCCCCTGCATCGTCGGTGCTCTTCATCGTCGTCATCACGTCACTGTTGTAGTTGTGCAACATCTGGAGGTCCGCAGGTTGTAGACTACTGTCCTATACTTAACATTGCACGGATTCCTCAACATACGATGTTTTCAACAAACGATGGTCCATTTGGAATGGATTACCATCGTATGTTGAGGGACCACTGTACATCAATGTCCTAAAGCTTTTTTGTTTCTTAATAGTCTGCTAAAATATATAAAATATATCAGTGTTGGTAAAATCTATCAGCCCGGCATCCAGTCTGTCTTAACCTCTTCAGGACGCCGGGCGTATGCATATGCCCTTCATCCCGAGTCCTTAAGGACATGGGGCATATGCATACGCCCGTGGGAATTCCGGTCCCCGCCGCTAGCTGGTTGGGGACCGAACCGGGATGCCTGCTAAAATCATAAAGTGGCCACTGCCGGGCTATCGGGGGCCCCGATCCGCTACTAAGCAGCCCGCAGGGATGTCCCGAATGTGACGGGGCCCTCTGCGGGCACGGGGCCCGGAGCAGGTGTTCCATGAGCACCAATGATGATCCAGCCCTGACCGACGGTGGGGGGGGTAAAGGAAGGGGGCAGTAAGCGATATTTACTGCTGCCCTTCCTAGTGGGTGCCAAACTGAAAGTCCCAGCATGCCCATACGGCCAAAGGCTGTCTGGGCATGCTGGGAGTTGTAGTTTTGCAAAATCTGGAGGGTTACAGTTTGGAGACCACTGTTACAGTGGTGCCCAAACGGTAGCCCTCCAGATGTTGCCAAACTACAACTCTCAGCATTCTTAGACTGCCCAGGCATGCTGGGAGTTGTAGTTCTGTAACATCTGTCCCTTCAGATTTTGCAAGTTTCATGAAATTTTGGAAAATTGCTGCTCTACTTTGAAGCCCTCTAATTTTTTCAAAAAGTAAAAATATGTCCATTTTATGATGCCAATATAAAGTGGACATCAAAAACAAAATGAAACAAAAATGTAGTCAGCACCTAGCCCAAAACATGAGTGCACGCTACTGTGGCAAGTACAAGACATGTAAAAAAAAAAGAAAATGGCAGCAGCACACTTGGTCAACAAAATGGAGGCTCTTAGCGCATTTTTTGATCAAAACGTGTCCCTCATCCACCACGTGGAGGTGGCCTCATATAGGATGGGACCCTAACATTCACTCACCTCAGGCCGTGCATCCCCTCCCCTATTTCACAGGAGGTGGTTTTAGGTTGTTAGTGGATCCAGCATGTCGCCCAGCCTGAGGTGAGTGAATGTTAGGGTCCCATCCTATATGATGCCCACTCCACGTGGTGGATGGGGGACACGTTTTGATCAAACAGTGCGCTAAGAGCCTCCATTTTGTTGACCAAGTGTGCTGCTGCCATTTTCTTTTTCTTTTTTTACATATAAAGTGGACATATTGTATTTGTGAATAAAAATTTAATTTATTTGGAATATCCATTTTCCTTACAAGCAGAGAGCTTCAAAGTTATAAAAATGCAACATTTTCAAAATTTTCATGAAATTTTGGGATTTTTCACCAAAAATGGATGCAAGTAATGACCAAAATTTACCACCAAAATAAAGTAGAATATGTCACGAAAAAACATTCTCAGAATCTGAATATTCAGTAAAAGTGTTTTAGAGTTATTAATGCGTAAAGTGACGGTGGTCAGAATTGCGAAAAAGGGCTCAATCCTTAAGGTGAAAAAGGGCTGCGTCCTTAAAGGGTTAAATCAACTGGTGCCAGAAAGTTAAACAGATTTGTAAATTACTTTTATTAAAAAATCTTACTCCTTCCAGTACTTATCATCTGCTGTATGCTCCACAGGAAGTTCTTTTCTTTTTGAATTTCCTTTCTGCCTAACCACAGTGCTCTCTGCTGACACCTCTGTCCATGTCAGGAACTGTCCAGAGCAGGAGCAAATCCCCATAGCAAATCTCTCTTGCTCTGGACAGTTCCTGACATGGACAGAGGTGACAGCAGAGAGCATTGTGGTCAAACAGAAAGGAAATTCAAAAAGAAAAGGACTTCCTGTGGAGCATACAGAAGCTGATAAGTACTGGAAGGATTAAGATTTTTTTTTAATAAAAGTAATTTACAAATCTGTTTAACTTTCTGGCACCAGTTGATTTAAAAAAAAAAAATTTAAAAAAGAAAAGGTTTTCCAGGGGAATACACTTTTAAGGCTCCCCCAATGGCAGTCTACAAAGGAGAATTTCTGCACGGAAGTCTGCATAAAAATTCTGCAGAAATTAATTGCCAATGTACTTCAATGGAATTCTGTCATTCCCTTTCACACAGCTACATAATTTGGGCTGCAGGAATTCCATTGAAGTGAATGGGCAATTAATTTCTGCAGAATTTATTGCCGAATTCAGTACAGAAATTCTGCAGCGGGAACCCTGCTTAACACTCGGAAGCTTTTACACCAAATACATTTTTTTACACTATTCTCATCTTTAAAAAAAAAAAAAAAAAAGGGGGCATAGTCTAGATGTTTTCCTAATGTATGACATTTTTAAAGCCCAATAGAGTATTTGGGATGTAAATTTTTGGTCAATATTTGCTTTATAATAGTGTAAAGATAATTTTCATGCATATTCTGCAATCATTCAACCTGCAACCTGTCACTTGTTGGGATTTTTTTTTTTCGATCAAGAATTGATGATGATGAAAACCTTTTTGAATTTTTCCATAAAAAGAATTTTGAGGACATCATTGTTTTTGGCAATGTTCCGAATGTTAAATACTCAATAAATAGGGATGTCTCATAAATGTTTAGTATTATTTTCTTAGCATTTATTAGTTTCTGTTCTTTGTTCAAGCCTTTTGTGGTATGTAACTGTATGTTCATACTAACAGTATGGACTTTTTTGGGCTAAAAATGCTGTCGCAAGATGTTAGAAAGCCCTGGAGGGGACAGAATGGGAACGGAGGGGCCCCATGACAGGGGTATTATGCGGGAAGGTAGGGGTTAAATGTGAGGAGTTTAGGGGAGGGAGCTAGGGAAGCGCGGGCTTTTAGTGAGGGGAGTAGGGAGGAGTTAAGGAGGGTATATAGGAGAGGGCATTTGTACGGGGGCCACAATCTGCGTGGCTGAAGAAGTGTCCCTACCTGTGCCATGGCAGACATGGAGGCGATTCTGCGGCGCGTGCGGGATGAGGTCCTCCGGTGCGGCTCCCAGTGGCTGGAGGACGCGCTCCCATCCCTCACCGCCTCTCCGGTGCTTTCGGCGGGGGAGTCCGGGCCCCGTTCTAGCGGCCGGCGCTCTCGCCCGCCGGAGCGCCTGTCACCTGCAGCTTCCCCTATTCCCAGGCGCCGACGGGTGAGTCATTCTCCGGCCGCTTCCTGCCGTGGGTCCGGAGCATCGGGCGGGGGGCGGTCCGGTCAGGCACCCCTCGGTCGGCCTGTTGTGAGGAGCGGTGCGGGGCGTGCTGTCGGAGCGCCCCAGGGCTTCGGTGAGGGACCGGCGTGTGGTGCGGCCCGCTCTGGAGGGCGGGCCCGGCGGAGATCCGGAGCTGCTGTTTCCTCTGCCCCTCAGTCGGGGGGGCAGTCTCCTGCAGGCCTGGTTGCTACCCGGGCCGTTATTCATGTTGCGCCCTCTGCTTCCTCTTCCAGGGGGAGCAGGAGGGCTGGTTCTGCGGTGTCCCCTGCTGCTGCTGCCAGCAGGGGGGCGGTGCTTCTGGGAGGAGACGAGATCGAGGCTGCTCTCAGTGAGGTCAGTGAGGATGATCTGCTGCTGCTGGCTGGAGAATCTACAGAGAACCTGGACCCGCTGTCTTGTCCCTTGCTCCCCTCCGGGGTTGTAGCGGGTGTTGGCGTCAGCGGGGTTCGGTCGCCACCACTGTCCGTCCAAGCCGCTGGTGGGGCGAATTCTGCTGCTGCGGAGTCGTCGGACGGGGTCCCCCCGGTCCTTTCCTTGGAAGATGTGTCTGTCACCCGTGATGTCCGGAGTCGCCCTTCTTCTGGAGTTACGGCCGCTGGTTCCGAGCCGGTGAGGTCGGGTGAGTCTACCACTGTCTCCAGTCTGGGGGGTTTTGGGGGGGGTGGGCGATTTACAATTGTTTTTTAATGGCTTGCATGCTTTACTGCGGGGGAGTGGTCTGGGGGCGGGGGGTTCCCAGGTGTCTCCGGTACCTGTTTGGGGGGCTGGGGGGGTGCAGCAGGCTGGGGGGGGTGCTGGGGTGTCGGGTCCGGTTGGGGAGACTGGGTCGGGCTCGTCGGTGGGGGCCCCGGTAGTGGCGGCGTCGGGCTCTGGGGGAGGGGTTCGACTTGCGGATGCGGCTAGGGGGGAGATTTATGTTTGTTTTGAGGGCCCATTGGGCGCTCATCTCAAGGCGGAGGTCCGGGAAAAAATTTGGAAGCGGGAGTATGTCGACATTTTTTCGCTCCTGCCGCTGGATAAGTTCAACTTGGACAGGGTCCGGCCGGACGAGTCTAAGCGGTTGGAAAAGGTGGAGGAGGAGGAGCGTCGGCTGTATCGGCTGATACCGCGGACGTTCTCCAATTGGCTTCAGGCCTTCGCCATTTTGGCTAGCGTGGTGGGTGAGAGGGCGCCGGAGTCCTGCTCCGGTCTCTTCTGCTACATGGATGCGGTGGGGGAGGCGTATCGGATTTATGGGGGCTCGGCGTGGCTTCGGTACGACGAGCAGTTCCGGCAACGCATGGCGGTGCGTCCGGATCTGCGTTGGGAGCATAAGGATATTGGTTTGTGGATGCGGCTGATGGCGGCTCCTCGTAGCGGGACCGGGCCGCAGTCCTTTCGGGACGGTGTCGGGGGTTCGGGTTTGGGGTCAGGGCGGTCAGGGGGGGCCGGGCGTGGGGTTTGTTGGCAGTTCAACGAAGGGAGCTGCAAGTTCGGGGCGGATTGCCGGTTCAAGCACGAATGTTCCGGTTGCGGGGGTGGGGGACACGGTTTGTCATGCTGTTTCCGGCGGGGGAAGGGTAAGCCGGGAGAGGCTGACCAGAAGAGGGGTGACGCCGGTGCGGGTGGAAAGGATGTTGCCTTTCCTCGCGCTTTACCCAAATAGGGAGGCGGCAGAGCTGTTGCGCTTGGGTTTTGCGGAGGGTTTTCGGATCCCCTTTTCCGGGTCGGCGGGTTTGCCCATGGGTTGTTCTATCTCGTGTGCATTTTTTGAAAAGTTTAGTTCGTTTTTAGAGTGGGTGGTGCGGCGGGAGTCCCAGTTGGACTCGGTGTTGCACTACTTGGATGACTTTCTTTTTTTGGGCCCGGCTGGGTCTCGGGTCTGTGCGGTGCTGTTGCAGGAGATGGAGCGGGTCGCAACATGGTTTGACGTCCCGTTGGCGCCAGACAAGACGGAGGGCCCGTCTACGGCGGTTAAGTTTCTGGGGATCATTATTGATACCGTGGCGATGGAGTGTCGGTTGCCGGATGAGAAGCTGAGTGAGCTGAAAGAGGAGGTCGATAGGGCATGCAGGGTTAAGAAATTGCAATTGCGGGAGGTCCAGTCACTACTGGGTCGTCTCAATTTCGCCTGCAGGATCATGCCTATGGGGAGGGTTTTTTGCCGGCGGCTATCAATAATCAGACGGCGAATTCTCAGCCGGTTGTTACGCTGCTGCGTCACCTGGTGCTGCGGGGTTTGGAGCTTAATTCGCATGTTGTCGCTTTGCATGTGCCGGGGGTGGTTAACTCAGTCGCTGATGCTCTCTCTCGTTTGCAGTGGGATCGATTTCGGGAGTTGGCGCCAGAGGCCGAGGAGCAGGGGATCCCTTGTCCGGAGTGGCTGTGGAGGCTGGTTTAGCTGTGGCGATGGGCCTTGTGGGACGGTCTGTGACCAGGTCAACGTGGGAGTCTTATAGTCGGTGGTGGGCAGATTGGGAGTTATTGCTTCGGCAGCTTTCCATTACGGGCGCCCCTTCGGAATGGGAGGCGGCTCTTTTATTTTATGTAGGCAGGGCTTTTTGTGAGCGGGTGTCCCCGTCGGGTCTGGGTCGCCGGATGGCGGCTCTGGCCTTTTGGTTCAAGGTCCGGGGAGTGCCGGATGGGACGAAGTCTTTTTTGGTGCGGCAGGGGGCTAGTTCTAGGGATTTGCGCAAACCGGTGACATTTTCGTTGTTGTTGGGCTTGGGTTCTTTATTGGCTGGGGTGTGTTTTTCGGTATATGAGCTATGTTTGTTCCGTTTGGCTTTTGCGTTGGCGTTTTTTGGGGCTTTTCGTATATCGGAGTTGGTGTCTCCTAGTCGTTGTCGGGCCGGGGGGCTTCTTTTTTCGGATGTGGTTTTGGTGGAGGGGGTTTTGCAGTGCCGCGTTCGGCGGTCAAAGACGGATCAGCTGGGTCAGGGGGCGGTGGTGCGTTTGGCGCGCCTGGGGAGTTCGGAGATGTGCCCGGTGGCTTGTTACTCCGCGTTTTTGGCTTTGCGGGTGGGGATTGTGGGTCCGTTGCTGGTCCATGCTGACGGGGGTTTTCTGTCTCGTTTTCAGTTTGTGGGGGTTTTCCGTAAGTGTTTGCGCGCGGCGGGATTCGTGGCAGAGGACTACAGTTCTCATTCCTTCCGGATAGGTGCGGCGACCGAGGCGTCTCGGTGGGGCCTGGGACCGGAAATGGTCAAGCAGATTGGGAGGTGGGAATCTGAGAGGTATAGGCTGTACGTTCGTCCTCATTTGTTGTGATGTGCGTGTGTTTGCGCCTGTGGGTTGTACTGTATTCTTTTCTTTTGTCGTTTCAGGTGGAGCGGCTGGGCTTGTCTGGATTGTCGGCCATTCGTATGTGACGCGAGGGGCAGTAAGGGCAGGGGTTCGGCCGGCGGGCAGACAGTTGGGATTGGACGGTTCGGTGGCCCAGGTTCGCTGGTTGGGAAAAGGGGGCATGAGGTGGTCAGAACTGTTGTCCAGGGTCCAGTTCTTTGTTCAGCTGGACCGGTCCCCAGATATCTTAGTGGTCCATTTAGGTGGGAATGATTTGGGTGTGCGCAGGTCTCGTGATTTGATCAGGGACATTAAACTGGACCTGTTGCGTTTGTGGTCCTCTTTCCCGGATTTGGTCCTGGTGTGGTCCGAGATGGTTGCCAGGCAGAAATGGAGGCAGGCTCGGTCGGTGGTAGCGATCAACAAGGCGAGGATTAAGGTGAATAAGGCGGTGAGTAAGTTCGTGGCCAGGAATGGTGGTTTGGTGGCGCGACACCAGGATTTGGAGGAAGGGGGTGCTGATTTTGTGGCCTCGGATGGTATTCATCTTAATGGGATGGGTATGGATTTGTGGCTTCTTGAGTTGAAGGAGACGGTGGAGAGGGCATTGAGGCTGTGGAGGAACGGGGACAAGTAAGGGGTCACTTGTCCCCGTTGTGGCGGGGTCAGGAGAGGAATCTGGGGAGGCACCAGTGGATGGGCATGGTATGTTGGATGGTGTGGAGGTGGGCTGGGAGCGGTTCCCAGCCAGAAGGTGGAATTCAGGTTGGTGGGCTTCACAAAATGGTGCTCCTGTGCAGGTGAGCTACGGCTAGGAGCAAGTGAAGATCCCATCACCTGTGGTCTGGTAACGGTGCCCCTCAGGTTCTTCTCCTGCGCTAATAGACATCCTAATGTTAGGACAGGTTATATTGTTATGTATGACGTTCATACATCGGTTTACAATGTTGTAATTGATTATTTATGTTATTTAATAAATGGGCTGCTGTGGCCTTTGTTTAACCAACACATGTCTTATGTCATTTATGGGAGGGAATAAGCTAAAATTAAGTTAAAGGTGTTAAATGATAGATGATCTGGTGGGGGTCATAGCAGCTATAATATCCCCTAGTCAAGAAAGCCCTGGAGGGGACAGAATGGGAACGGAGGGGCCCCATGACAGGGGTATTATGCGGGAAGGTAGGGGTTAAATGTGAGGAGTTTAGAAGAGGGAGCTAGGGAAGCGCGGGCTTTTAGTGAGGGAGTAGGGAGGAGTTAAGGAGGGTATATAGGAGAGGGCATTTGTACGGGGGCCACAATCTGCGTGGCTGAAGAAGTGTCCCGCCCGCCCTTAATTTTGTCACAGTGGAGGGGTCAGGAGAGGAATCTGGGGAGGCACCAGTGGATGGGCATGGTATGTTGGATGGTGTGGAGGTGGGCTGGGAGCGGTTCCCAGCCAGAAGGTGGAATTCAGGTTGGTGGGCTTCACAAAATGGTGCTCCTGTGCAGGTGAGCTACGGCTAGGAGCAAGTGAAGATCCCATCACCTGTGGTCTGGTAACGGTGCCCCTCAGGTTCTTCTCCTGCGCTAATAGACATCCTAATGTTAGGACAGGTTATATTGTTATGTATGACGTTCATACATCGGTTTACAATGTTGTAATTGATTATTTATGTTATTTAATAAATGGGCTGCTGTGGCCTTTGTTTAACCAACACATGTCTTATGTCATTTATGGGAGGGAATAAGCTAAAATTAAGTTAAAGGTGTTAAATGATAGATGATCTGGTGGGGGTCATAGCAGCTATAATATCCCCTAGTCAAGCTGGGAGTCAATAGGGAGACATGAAATGCCACACATTGTCCCTCATTTACTATTACAAACCCGACATGTGTTGACGGGTTGTGTGCCAGACTCTGGCGCATTGCGCCAGAAATTCTGTCTGCACCAGAATTTGTGCCAGGATTGAAAAAACCCTACTAGCTCTCCATTTTACTAAGAAAACCCCTTTAAAAATGGGCGTGGCCATGGGGGAAATGGGGCGTGGTCACCAAAAGGGGCGTGATCCCAACATTTTCACAAAAACACAACATACTTACTGAGGTTTCCACAGAAAATGTGGTGGATTTGAGCTGAGGAAAACCCAACAGATCAGAGCATGTGTAAAAAAAGGAAAATGTAGGGAAAAGTGAAAAATGTAGGGAAAAAAATTTGTAGGGAATTAAAACCCACAAAAAAAACTCCACTCCACTCTTAGTAAATCAGGCCATTGTGTTTTCTGCTTTCTCTTTTGGCACGTTTTTACCCTTTTGTGGCATTTTTAGGCTAAAAGGCATTTTCCCAAAATCACATGCTGAAGGTATGGCATTTCGTAAATGGCAGACAAAACTTCTTCCCCCTTATTCTTTTATAGTGTTGAGCGGTATTGGCCATATTCGGATTCGCGATATTTCACTAATATATAGACGAATATTCGTCCTATATTCGAGAATTTCGCGTATTTGTTATATTTGCATATTCGTGTATTTGCGGAAGAAAACAGTGAGGGGGTGGGCAACTCTACTATTGGTTGCTAGGGATGTTGTTGATAACCGCTGACAAGTGTATTTGCATCATTCTAATTGGCCCACAAGTGAAAAGAAGGAATATGCGAATATTCACATATGCGAATAAGCGGAAAAAAGTGAATATTCGTAATTTTTAATATATAGTGAATATATTCGCAATATTCACAAATTCGTGAATTTGCCATATTCGCTATAAAAATTTGAAATGCGAATATTCGTGCCCAACATTAGTAACCAGCAGACACCACTGAGCAAATCACCAGTTTAGGCCTCAAATGGACATGGTGTGCTCTCACTCCTGAGCCCTGTTGTGCGCCCGCAGAGCACTTTAACACCTACATATGGGGTATTTCCATTGCATTACAAATTTTGAGGGGCTTTTTTAACTTTGCCTCTTGTGAAAATGAAACGTATGGGGCAACACCAGCATGTTAGTGTAAAAAAACATTTTTTTTTTTTACACTAACATGCTGGTGTAGACCTCAACTTTACCTTTTCATAAGGGGTAAAAGGAGAAATGGCCCCCAAAATTGCCCCCCAATGGCTGTCCGGCAATAATGGGAGTTGTTGTTTTGCAACAGCTGGAGGCTCCATTTTGGAAACAGGTCTAACTGGGTTCACAGCAAGTTTCCAGCTGGGAAATAGAGCTGTGGCGGAAAATTTGCCGCAGCTCAAACTTGCAGTGGAAAACTCACTGAAAACCCCCGCCCGTGTCACATTGGGGGGGGGCCTCCAGCTGTTGCAATACTATAACTCTCAGCATGCTGTGACAGACCGTGGATGCTCGGAGTTGTAGTTAAGCAACAGCTGGAGGCACACTGGTTGGGAAACAATATGTAAGGTAACAGATTACCGCAGTGTTTCTGCACCAGTGTACCTCCAGCTGTTGCAAAACTACAATGCCCAGCATACATGGTCTGTCAGTGCATGCTGGGAGTTGTAGTTTTGCAACAGCTGGAGGCACACTGGTTGCAAAACACTGAGTTAGGTAACAAATCCTAACCCAATGTTTCGCAACCTATGTGCCTCCAGCTGTTGCAAAACTAAAACTCTCAGCGTGCCCTTTGGCTGTGCATGCTGGGAGTTGTTGCTAAGCAACAGCAGAAGGCAAGGCCTCACCTCCTACTGCTGCTGTCATTTCCTTGCCGTTGATCGTCGTCGCCGGTTCTGAGGCCCGCAATACCGCCACTGACACCAGGGATTGGGGGTGCCCCATTGCTGGTATCACCTCCCAGCACCCGCTCTCGCCCTCTGGAAGAGGAGCGGAGTGGGTGCCATCATTGTCACCCCCAGCAGGAACCCTGATTCATGTGCAGGTAACGGCAGGCAGCCCTGATTCGATGGCAGGTGTTCCGTTCACCGCCAGATTACCGGTGGTGAAGAGAAACACAGAGGGCATACAGGTACGCCCTTGGTCCTGGTGAGGTTAAACAGACCATGACCTTTGTTACTTATATTAAAAATAAAAAAAAACACGGAAGCATTTTATTTGTTTTATTAATATTAACATGCAAAGCAACACTAGATATATAGAAGACATCTTCTTCCTTTCTGTATGGATCTCATACTCCGTCATCATGTATTGAACTGCAATGTTCGGCACACAGAAGGAGGCTCAGGTACAACAGCAAAAGAACTTTGAACAATGAACGACGAGGAAGATAATGATGAGTACTGGAATACTTATCAAAATGTTCTTCATGACAAATATAGCATCTGGATCGCTGAACTTACGTTTTTTCAGAGGATCTCTTTGCACAGACAACTTAAAGCCGGCCGTCAGTTTCCCCTGCAGCCAGCAATAGTAGGTTCCTGCGTCACTGTACTGGATGGAGCGAAAGTTCAGATGGCCTCCATGATCAATGAAGACTCTCATAGACTTTTTAGCACCAATTAGATTCTCTGTGAGATAAAGTCGCTCATTATCTTTGTCCCAGGCCACCGCATGTTCCGGCCTTACTCCTGGACAAGAAATACTCATTCTGCTGCCCATTGTTTGAGTATGAATCTCCATTGGTACCTTAGAGATCCATGGGATGTAATCTTTAAGCTTTCCTATAGTGTGCATCAGAGTGCTCAACATGCCCATAACTCCCTTCTTCCGCACATGACATTTAGTCATGCAGCTCCGGATCAGGATCTCTGGTCTTCGCTTGGAGAGCAATTTCTTGAATTTGAGTGGAACGGCTTCTGAGCCACATGAAGACACATCATTTTTGTTTGCATGAAATCTGGGGTTGAGGTAGGAACTATTGACATAGCACAGGCCAATGCTCCTTTGTTCCCCTCTGACATCACATCGGTCACACACTGTCCAATCCGAAAAAGTGGTGAAGGCCACAAAGTATTTGTTTTTCAGATGTGGCTGTGGCTTGCCATCTTTCTCTACAAAAGATACAAGGGCATCCTTGGAGTCCTGAATATCAACATTGTATCCATAAAAGAAGTGTCCATCCTGTGTGCCGCATAGATAATTTCCGGAATTTTCTATTTGTGCCTTATGTACAATAAGGTTGAACATCCGGATAGTGAACTTTAAAGAGGTATCATAAGCGTCCCGAACATTTTCTACATCGAGTTGCACCGTACCTTTGAAGTCTGTGAGGACCATGGGCTTGTCTCCGCTCTTCTTCTGGTAGTACCATACCACGTACTTTGTTTCCTCAGGCTTGCATTGGCAAGGAAGTTCAATTGTCACGTCAGACAGATAAGCAGCCGTTTCAAACAGGAGGTATGCCGGGCATTTTGTAGAGCTGAGTATGTCGTCATCTTTCGCAATAGTGGTTGAGCTGCTTGCAGGAATGAAATAAAGCAAGAAAATGGCAGCTACAAAAGCGAGAAGAGGACAATATCGAAGCATCATCTTCAGGTAGAAGAGTAGCAGTCTAATCGTATGCAAGATAAAGCATCAAGTGGGATCATTTGTTGACTGCTATCGGTATAACCTGAGAGACACCACCGTGTCATGATGATGTCACTTCCTTAAGATTCTAAGTTCTATTGCATGTCTCCTAAGGAGTTGATCTGCTTTACTCAATACCTTTTTGTTAGAAAAGTTGTCCAGGGTTAAAAAAATCGTGGCTGCTTTCTGCCAAAAAAAAAGCATCACAGTATTGGGGAGATTCATCAAAACCTGTGCAGAGGAAAAGTTGCCCAGTTGCCCATAGCAACCAATCAGATCGCTTCTTTCATTTTTAACAAGGCCTCTGCAGAAAATCTGGCCATCTTTTCCTTTGCACAGGTTTTGATAAATCTCCCCCTATATGTGTCTGGTTGAGCACAATCCACCATAAGGCGGCCTTCACACACGACAGTTTCTATTTTGTTTTTTTATACTGCACTGCAGCTATTGAGCCAAGGCCAGCAGTGGATCCAGTGGGAAGGAGAAGTACAAGTCCTTTCTTTTTATTTCTCATTCCTTTAGAATACACTTTGGGGCTTAAACACTGCAGGGGCAGTTTAAAAAGAAAAGAATAGAAACTACTGTGCGTCATGGCAGGCTTATGGAGCAAAATTGCAATACCAGACACAGCCTATCGTCAGGTGTGGTGCTGTGTCTGGAATAGTAAGAGTTTTAGTCTGGGAGCAGCCAGAAAACCACAGGATGGGAAACACTAATCTACAAAGTGCAACTGCTATTCCAAGCTGTCAGTGAATGAAGGTAGTTGTAGTTTTCCAACACCTGGAGAGTCAAAGGTTGGGGGACACTGAGCTAAGCAAACTTCTGCAAGCTAAATATAGTGACCCCCCGACCTACGATGGCCCCGACATACGATCATTTCAACATACGATGGCCTCTCAGAGGCAGCATCAACATACGATGATTTTGTATGTCGGGGCCATCGCATAAATGGCTATCCGGCAGCGCAGACTGCTTCAGCTGCCACCGGATAGCCGTTTACGGTGCCCCGTGTGGTCTGCTGACAATCACTTACCTGTCCTCGGGGCTCCTGCGCGTCCTCATCGGGATCCCCTGCATCGTCGGTGCTCTTCATCGTCGTCATCACGTCACTGTTGTAGTTGTGCAACATCTGGAGGTCCGCAGGTTGTAGACCACTGTCCTATACTTAAAATTGCACGGATTCCTCAACATACGATGGTTTCAACAAACGATGGTCCATTTGGAATGGATTACCATCGTATGTTGAGGGACCACTGTACATCAATGTCCTAAAGCTTTTTTGTTTCTTAATAGTCTGCTAAAATATATCAGTGTTGGTAAAATCTATCAGCCCGGCATCCAGTCTGTCTTAACCTCTTCAGGACGCCGGGCGTATGCATATGCCCTTCATCCCGAGTCCTTAAGGACATGGGGCATATGCATACGCCCGTGGGAATTCCGGTCCCCGCCGCTAGCTGGTTGGGGACCGAACCGGGATGCCTGCTGAAATCATAAAGTGGCCACTGCCGGGCTATCGGGGGCCCCGATCCGCTACTAAGCAGCCCGCAGGGATGTCCCGAATGTGACGGGGCCCTCTGCGGGCACGGGGCCCGGAGCAGGTGTTCCATGAGCACCAATGATGATCCAGCCCTGACCGACGGTGGGGGGGGGTAAAGGAAGGGGGCAGTAAGCGATATTTACTGCTACCTTTCCTAGTGGGTGCCAAACTGAAAGTCCCAGCATGCCCATACAGCCAAAGGCTGTCTGGGCATGCTGGGAGTTGTAGTTTTGCAAAATCTGGAGGGTCACAGTTTGGAGACCACTGTTACAGTGGTGCCCAAACGGTAGCCCTCCAGATGTTGCCAAACTACAACTCTCAGCATTCTTAGACTGCCCAGGCATGCTGGGAGTTATAGTTCTGTAACATCTGTCCCTTCAGATTTTGCAAGTTTCATGAAATTTTGGAAAATTGCTGCTCTACTTTGAAGCCCTCTAATTTTTTCAAAAAGTAAAAATATGTCCATTTTATGATGCCAATATAAAGTGGACATCAAAAACAAAATGAAACAAAAATGTAGTCAGCACCTAGCCCAAAACATGAGTGCACGCTACTGTGGCAAGTAAAAGACATGTAAAAAAAAAAGAAAATGGCAGCAGCACACTTGGTCAACAAAATGGAGGCTCTTAGCGCACTTTTTGATCAAAACGTGTCCCCCATCCACCACGTGGAGGTGGCCTCATATAGGATGGGACCCTAACATTCACTCACCTCAGGCTGGGCGACATGCTGGATCCACTAACAACCTAAAACCACCTCCTGTGAAATAGGGGAGGGGATGCACGGCTACAGAGGGAGCCACTCCCCCCACATTGCACAGCAAAAACAAAATGAAACAAAAATGTAGTCAGCACCTAGGCCAATACACGGGTGCACGCTACTGTGGCAAGTACAAGACATGTAAAAAAAAGAAAATGGCAGCAGCACACTTGGTCAACAAAATGGAGGCTCTTAGCGCACTTTTTGATCAAAACGTGTCCCCCATCCACCACGTGGAGGTGGCCTCATATAGGATGGGACCCTAACAATCACTCACCTCAGGCCGTGCATCCCCTCCCCTATTTCACAGGAGGTGGTTTTAGGTTGTTAGTGGATCCAGCATGTCGCCCAGCCTGAGGTGAGTGAATGTTAGGGTCCCATCCTATATGAGGCCCACTCCACGTGGTGGATGGGGGACACGTTTTGATCAAACAATGCGGTAAGAGCCTCCATTTTGTTGACCAAGTGTGCTGCTGCCATTTTCTTTTTCTTTTTTTACATATAAAGTGGACATATTGTATTTGTGAATAAAAATTTAATTTATTTGGAATATCCATTTTCCTTACAAGCAGAGAGCTTCAAAGTTAGAAAAATGCAACATTTTCAAAATTTTCATGAAATTTGGGGATTTTTCACCAAAAATGGATGCAAGTAATGACCAAAATTTACCACCAAAATAAAGTAGAATATGTCACGAAAAAACATTCTCAGAATCTGAATATTCAGTAAAAGTGTTTTAGAGTTATTAATGCGTAAAGTGACGGTGGTCAGAATTGCGAAAAAGGGCTCAATCCTTAAGGTGAAAAAGGGCTGCGTCCTTAACCCCTTAAGGACCCAGCCATTTTACACCTCAGGACCCGGCCATTTTTTGCACATCTGACCACTGTCACTTTAAACATTAATAACTCTGGATTGCTTTTAGTTATCATTCTGATTCCGAGATTGTTTTTTCGTGACATATTCTACTTTAACATAGTGGTAAATTTTTGTGGTAACTTGCATCCTTTCTTGGTGAAAAATCCCAAAATTTTAAGAAAAATTTGAAAATTTTGCATTTTTCTAACTTTAAAGCTCTCTGCTTGTAAGAAAAATGGATATTACAAATAATTTTTTTTTTATTCACATATACAATATGTCCACTTTATGTTTGCATCATAAAATTGATGAGTTTTTACTTTTGGAAGACATCAGAGGGCTTCAAAGTTCAGCAGCAATTTTCCAATTTTTCACAAAATTTCCAAACTCACAATTTTTCATGGACCAGTTCAGGTTTGAAGGGGATTTGAAGGGTCTTCATATTAGAAATACCCCACAAATGACCCCATTATAAAAACTGCACCCCCCAAAGTATTCAAAATGACATTCAGTCCGCGTTTTAACCCTTTAGGTGTTTCACAGGAATAACAGCAAAGTGAAGGAGAAAATTCACAATCTCCATTTTTTACACTCGCATGTTCTTGTAGACCCAATTTTTGAATTTTTACAAGGGGAAAAAGGAGAAAATGTATACTTATATTTGTAGCCCAATTTCTCTTGAGTAAGCACATACCTCATATGTCTATGTAAAGTGTTCGGCGGGCGCAGTAGAGGGCTCAGAAGGGAAGAAGCGACAAGGGGATTTTGGAGAGTACGTTTTTTTTAAATAGTTTTTGGGGGGCATGTTGCATTTAGGAAGCCCCTATGGTGCCAGAACAGCAAAAATCCCCCACATGGCATACCATTTTGGAAACTAGACCCCTTGAGGTACGTAACAAGGAATAAAGTGAGCCTTAATACCCCACAGGAGTTTCACGACTTTTGCATATGTAAAAAAATAAAAATAAAATTTCACTAAAATGTGTGTTTCCCCCCAAATTTCACATTTTTGCAAGGGTTAATAGCAGAAAATACCCCCCCAAACATTGTAACCCCATCTCTTCTGAGTATAAAGGTACCCCATAAGTTGACCTGAGGTGTACTATGGGTGAACTACAATGCTCAGAAGAGAAGGAGTCATACTTGGCTTTTTGAGAGCAAATTTTGCTCGGGGGCATGTCGCATTTAGGAAGCCCCTATGGTGCCAGGACAGCAAAAAAAAAACACATGGCATACCATTTTGGAAACTAGACCCCTTGTGGAACGTAACAAGAAATAAAGTGAGCCTTAATACCCCACAGTGGTTTCTCGACTTTTGCATACGTAAAAAAAAAAAAAAATCACAAAAAGGTGTGTTTCCCCCCCAAATTTCACATTTTTGCAAGGGTTAATAGCAGAAAATACCCCCCCAAATTTGTAACCACATCTCTTCTGAGTATGGAGGTACCCCATAAGTTGACCTGAAGCGCACTACGGGCAAACTACAATGCTCAGAAGAGAAGGAGTCATATTTGGCTTTTTGAGAGCAAATTTTGCTCGGGGGGCATATCGCATTTAGGAAGCCCATATGGTGCCAGGACAGCAAAATAACCCCCACATGGCATACCATTTTGGAAACTAGACCCCTTGAGGAACGTAAGAAGGCGTAAAGTGAGCATTTACCCCCCCCACTGGTGTCTGTCATATCTTTGGAACAGTGGGCTGTACAACATTTTTCATTTGCACAGCCCACTCTTCCAAAGATCTGTCAGACACCAGTGGGGTGTAAATTCTCACTGCACCCCTCATTACATTCCGTGAGGGGTGTAGTTTCCGAAATGGGGTCACATGTGGGGTTTTGTTTTTTTTGCGTTTGTCAAAACCGCTGTAACAATCAGCCACCCCTGTGAAAATCACCTCAAATGAACATGGTGCACTCTCCCTTCTGGGCCTTGTTGTGCGCCCCCAGAGCACTTTGCGCCCACATATGGGGTATCTCCGTACTCGGGAGAAATTGCGTTACAAATTTTGGGGGGCGTTTTTCCCCTTTACCTCTTGTCAAAATGAAAAGTATAGGGCAACACCAGCATGTTAGTGTAAAAAGTTTATTTTTTTACACTAACATGCTGGTGTAGACCCCAACTTCACCTTTTCATAAGAGGTGAAAGGAGAAAAAGACCCCCAAGATTTGTTAGTCAATTTCTTCCGAGTACGGAGATACCCCATATGTGACCCTAAACTGTTGCCTTGAAATACGACAGGGCTCCAAAGTGAGAGCGCCATGCGCATTTGAGGCCTGAATTAGGGATTTGCATAGGGGTGGACATAGGGGTATTCTACACCAGTGATTCCCAAACAGGGGGCCTCCAGCTGTTGCAAAACTCCCAGCATGCCTGGACAGTCAACGGCTGTCCGGCAATACTGGGAGTTGTTGTTTTGCAACAGCTGGAGGCTCCATTTTGGAAACAGTGGCGTACCAGGCGTTTTTCATTTTTATTGGGGAGGGAGGGGGGCTGTTTAGGAGTATGTGTATATGTAGTGTTTTTTACTTTTTATTTTATTTTGTGTAAGTGTAGTGTTTTTTACTTTTTATTTTATTTTGTGTAAGTGTAGTGTTTTTTACTTTTTATTTTATTTTGTGTAAGTGTAGTGTTTTTAGGGTACAGTCACATGGGCGGGGGATTACAGCGAGTTTGAGCTGCCGCGCAAAATTTGCTGCATTGCAAACTTGCAGCCCGATACTCACTGTAAGCCCCCTGCCCATGTGAATGTACCCTGTACATTCACAGGGGGGGGGGGGACCTCCAGCTGTTGCAAAACTACTACTCCCAGCATGCCTGAGAATGTTTGGGAGTTGTGGTTTTGCAACAGCTGGAGGCACACGGGTTGGGAAACACTGAGTTAGGAAACAATGTTTCCCAACCAGTGTGCCTCCAGCTGTTGCAAAACCACAACTCCCAAACATTCTCAGGCATGCTGGGAGTAGTAGTTCGGCAACATCTTTAGAGCCAGATGTTGCCGAACTACAACTCCCAGCATGCTTGGAGTTGTAGTTTTGCAACATCTGGAGGACTACAGTTTGCAGACCACTAATACAGTGGTTCCCAATCTGTGCCCTTCCAGATGTTGCAAAACTACAACTCCCAGTATGCCAAAACTGTCCAGGCATGCTGGGAGTTGTAGTTCTGCAACATCTGAAGGGCCAGATGTTACAGAACTACAACTCCCAGCATGCCTGGACAGTAAGGGCATGCTGAGGATGTGTAGTTTTGCAACATCTGGAAGGGCACAGTGGTCCAAAAACTGTGGACCTCCAGATGTTGCAAAACTGCAACTCCCAGCATGCCCAGACGCCAAGGGCTGTCTGGGCATGCTGGGAGTTGTAGTTTACAGGGTCCTATTACACCAATGCATGTCGCTTTACGGCAAAGTGCATTGCTGTAAAGGGCCCGACCGCGGCTGAAGATATACTCACCTGTCGCCGCCGCCATCTTCTTCGCCGGGATCCGGGTCTTCGGGGACGCGGTAAGTACCGGGGCCGGTCCCCAGCACTCCCCCGTCCCCTGCCGCGTCCTCAGGTCTTCCTCCCGTCCTCTCCGGACTTTCAGGGGCCGGGCAGGATGGGAGGAAGTAACCGCCCCCCCTCCTGCGATTGGTCGGTCAACTAACCAACAGATCGCAGGGTATAGGAGGAGGTGGCAGGCTTGCCACCTCGCTCCTATACGTTAGCATGGTCCTGGCTGTCTGTGACAGCCGGGATCATGCGAAATTACCGGGCGGTCGGGTCCCAGAGACCCGATCAGCCTGGTATCGCCGCAGATCGCAAGGGCGATTTCCCTTGCGATTTGCGGCGATCGCCGACATGGGGGGCCTACATGGCCCCCCTCGGCGTTTGCCCTGGATGCCTGCTGAAGGATTTCAGCAGGCATCCGGTTCCGATCTCTGCCCGGCGAGCGGCAGAGACCGGAAAACGCCAGGACGTACGGGGACGTCCTGGGTCCTTAAGGCCCAGGGTGCGGGGACGTGCCCGTACGTCCTGGGTCCTTAAGAGGTTAAGGGGTTAAATCAACTGGTGCCAGAAAGTTAAACAGATTTGTAAATTACTTTTATTAAAAAATCTTACTCCTTCCAGTACTTATCAGCTGCTGTATGCTCCACAGGAAGTTCTTTTCTTTTTGAATTCCTTTCTGCCTAACCACAGTGCTCTCTGCTGACACCTCTGTCCATGTCAGCAACTGTCCAGAGCAGGAGCAAATCCCCATAGCAAATCTCTCTTGCTCTGGACAGTTCCTGACATGGACAGAGGTGACAGCAGAGAGCATTGTGGTCAAACAGAAAGGAAATTCAAAAGGAAAAGGACTTCCTGTGGAGCATACAGAAGCTGATAAGTACTGGAAGGATTAAGATTTTTTTTAAAATAAAAGTAATTTACAAATCTGTTTAACTTTCTGGCACCAGTTGATTTAAAAAAAAATATATAAAAAAAAAAGGTTTTGCAGGGGAATACACTTTTAAGGCTCCCCCAATGGCAGTCTACACAGGAGAATTTCTGCACGGAAGTCTGCATAAAAATTCTGCAGAAATTAATTGCCAATGTACTTCAATGGACTTCTGCCATCCCTTTCACACAGCTACATAATTTGGGCAGCAGGAATTCCATTGAAGTGAATGGGCAATTAATTTCTGCAGAATTTACTGCCGAATTCAGTACAGAAATTCTGCAGCGGGAACCCTGCTTAACACTCGGAAGCTTTTACACCAAGTACATTTTTTTTACACTATTCTCATCTTTAAAAAAAAAAAAAAAGGGGGGGCATAGTCTTTTTCCCTAATGTATGACATTTTTAAAGCCCAATAGAGTATTTGGGATGTACATTTTTGGTCGATATTTGCTTTCTAATAGTGTAAAGATATTTATCATGCATATTCTGCAATCATTAAACCTGCAACCTGTCACTTGTTGGGATTTTTTTTTTTCAATCAAGAATTGATGATGATGAAAACCTTTTTGAATTTTTCCATAAAAAGAATTTTGAGGACATCATTGTTTTTGGCAATGTTCCGAATGTTAAATACTCAATAAATAGGGATGTCTCATAAATGTTTAGTATTATTTTCTTAGCATTTATTAGTTTCTGTTCTTTGTTGAAGCCTTTTGTGGTATGTAACTGTATATTCATACTAACAGTATGGACTTTTTTGGGCTAAAAATGCTGTCGCAAGATGTTAGCTGGGAGTCAATAGGGAGACATGAAATGCCACACATTGTCCCTCATTTACTGTTACAAACCCGACATGTGTTGACGGGTTGTGTGCCAGACTCTGGCGCATTGCGCCAGAAATTCTGTCTGCACCAGAATTTGTGCCAGGATTGAAAAAACCCTACTAGCTCTCCATTTTACTAAGAAAACCACTTTAAAAATGGGCGTGGCCATGGGGGAAATGGGGCGTGGTCACCAAAAGGGGCGTGATCCCAACATTTTCACAAAAACACAACATACTTACTGAGGTTTCCACAGAAAATGTGGTGGATTTGAGCTGAGGAAAACCCAACAGATCAGAGCATGTGTAAAAAAAGGAAAATGTAGGGAAAAGTGAAAAATGTAGGGAAAAAAATTTGTAGGGAATTAAAACCCACAAAAAAACCTCCACTCCACTCTTAGTAAATCAGGGCCATTGTGTTTTCTGCTTTCTCTTTTGGCACGTTTTTACCCTTTTGTGGCATTTTTAGGCTAAAAGGCATTTTTCCAAAATCACATGCTGAAGGTATGGCATTTCGTAAATGGCAGACAAAACTTCTTCCCCCTTATTCTTTTATAGTGATGAGCGGCATTGGCCATATTCGGATTCGCGATATTTCACTAATATATAGACGAATATCCGGCCTATATTTGTGAATTTCGCATATTTGTTATATTTGCATATTCGTGTATTTGCGGAAGAAAACAGTGAGGGGGTGGGCAACTCTACTATTGGTTGCTAGGGATGTTGTTGATAACCGCTGACAAGTGTATTTGCATCATTCTAATTGGCCCACAAGTGAAAAGAAGGAATATGCGAAGATTCACATATGCGAATAAGCGGAAAAAAGTGAATATTCGTAATTTTTAATATATAGTGAATATATTTGCAATATTCACAAATTCGTGAATTAGCCATATTCGCTATAAAAATTTGAAATGCGAATATTCGTGCCCAACACTAGTAACCAGCTGACACCACTGAGCAAATCACCAGTTTAGGCCTCAAATGGACATGGTGTGCTCTCACTCCTGAGCCCTGTTGTGCGCCCGCAGAGCACTTTAACACCTACATATGGGGTATTTCCATTGCATTATAAATTTTGATTGGCTTTTTTTGACTTTGCCTCTTGTGAAAATGAAACGTATGGGGCAACACCAGCATGTTAGTGTAAAAAAATTATTTATTTTTTTTACACTTACATGCTGGTGTAGACCTCAACTTTACCTTTTCAAAGGAGAAATGGCCCCCAAAATTGCCCCCCAATGGCTGTCTGGCAATAATGGGAGTTGTTGTTTTGCAACAGCTGGAGGCTCCATTTTGGAAACAGGTCTAACTGGGTTCACAGCAAGTTTCCCGCTGGGAATTTGAGCTGCGGTGGAAAATTTGCCGCAGCTCAAACTTGCAGTGGAAAGCTCACTGAAAACCCCCGCCCGTGTCACATTGGGGGGGCCTCCAGCTGTTGCAATACTATAACTCTCAGCATGCTGTGACAGACCGTGGATGCTCGGAGTTGTAGTTAAGCAACAGCTGGAGGCACACTGGTTGGGAAACAATATGTAAGGTAACAGATTACCGCAGTGTTTCTGTACCAGTGTACCTCCAACTGTTGCAAAACTACAATGCCCAGCATACATGGTCTGTCAATGCATGCTGGGAGTTGTAGTTTTGCAACAGCTGGAGGCACACTGGTTGCAAAACACTGAGTTAGGTAATAAATCCTAACCCAATGTTTCGCAACCTATGTGCCTCCAGCTGTTGCAAAACTAAAACTCTCAGCATGCCCTTTGGCTGTGCATGCTGGGAGTTGTTGCTAAGCAACAGCAGAAGGCAAGGCCTCACCTCGTATTGCTGCTGTCATTTCCTCACCGTTGATCGTCGTCACCGGTCCTGAGGCCCGCAATACCGCTACTGACGCCAGGGATTGGGGGGCCCCCTCTGCTGGTGTCACCTCCCAGCACCCTCTCTCGCCCTCTGGAACAGGAGCGGAGTGGGTGCCGTCATTGTCACCCCCAGCAGGAGTCCTGATTCACGTGCAGGTAACGGCAGGCAGCCCTGACTCGATGGCAGGCATCCTGTTCTGTTCACCGCCAGATTACCGGTGGTGAAGAGAAACACAGAGGGCATACAGGTACGCCCTTGATCCTGGTGGGGTTAAACAGACCATGAACTTTGTTACTTATATTAAAAAAAAAAAAAAACACGGAAGCATTTTATTAGTTTTAATAATATTAACATGCAAAGCAACACTAGATATATAGAAGACATCTTCTTTTCTGTATGGATCTCATACTCCGTCATCATGTATTGAACTGCAATGTTCGGCACACAGGAGGAGGCTCAGGTACAACAGCAAAAGAACTTTGCACAATGAACGACGATGAAGATAATGATGAGCACTGGAATACTTATCAAAATGTTCTTCATGACAAATATAGCATCAGGATCGCTGAACTTACGTTTTTTCAGAGGATCTCTTTGCACAGACAACTTAAAGCCGGCCGTCAGTTTCCCCTGCAGCCAGCAATAGTAGGTTCCTGCGTCACTGTACTGGATGGAGCGAAAGTTCAGATGGCCTCCATGATCAATGAAGACTCTCATAGACTTTTTAGCACCAATTAGATTCTCTGTGAGATAAAGTCGCTCATTATCTTTGTCCCAGGCCACCGCATGTTCTGGCCTTACTCCTGGACAAGAAATACTCATTCTGCTGCCCATTGTTTGAGTATGAATCTCCATTGGTACCTTAGAGATCCATGGGATGTAATCTTTAAGCTTTCCTATAGTGTGCATCAGAGTGCTCAACATGCCCATAACTCCCTTCTTCCGCACATGACATTTAGTCATGCAGCTCCGGATCATGATCTCTGGTCTTCGCTTGGAGAGCAATTTCTTGAATTTGAGTGGAACGGCTTCTGAGCCACATGAAGACACATCATTTTTGTTTGCATGAAATCTGGGGTTGAGGTAGGAACTATTGACATAGCACAGGCCAATGCTCCTTTGTTCCCCTCTGACATCACATCGGTCACACACTGTCCAATCCGAAAAAGTGGTGAAGGCCACAAAGTATTTGTTTTTCAGATGTGGCTGTGGCTTGCCATCTTTCTCTACAAAAGATACAAGGGCATCCTTGGAGTCCTGAATATCAACATTGTATCCATAAAAGAAGTGTCCATCCTGTGTGCCGCATAGATAATTTCCGGAATTTTCTATTTGTGCCTTATGTACAATAAGGTTGAACATCCGGATAGTGAACTTTAAAGAGGTATCATAAGCGTCCCGAACATTTTCTACATCGAGTTGCACCGTACCTTTGAAGTCTGTGAGGACCATGGGCTTGTCTCCGCTCTTCTTCTGGTAGTACCATACCACGTACTTTGTTTCCTCAGGCTTGCATTGGCAAGGAAGTTCAATTGTCACGTCAGACAGATAAGCAGCCGTTTCAAACAGGAGGTATGCCGGGCATTTTGTAGAGCTGAGTATGTCGTCATCTTTCGCAATAGTGGTTGAGCTGCTTGCAGGAATGAAATAAAGCAAGAAAATGGCAGCTACAAAAGCGAGAAGAGGACAATATCGAAGCATCATCTTCAGGTAGAAGAGTAGCAGTCTAATCGTATGCAAGATAAAGCATCAAGTGGGATCATTTGTTGACTGCTATCGGTATAACCTGAGAGACACCACCGTGTCATGATGATGTCACTTCCTTAAGATTCTAAGTTCTATTGCATGTCTCCTAAGGAGTTGATCTGCTTTACTCAATACCTTTTTGTTAGAAAAGTTGTCCAGGGTTAAAAAAAATTGTGGCTGCTTTCTGCCAAAAAAAGCATCACAGTATTGGGGAGATTCATCAAAACCTGTGCAGAGGAAAAGTTGCCCAGTTGTTCATAGCAACCAATCAGATCGCTTCTTTCATTTTTAACAAGGCCTCTGCAGAGAATCTGGCCATCTTTTCCTTTGCACAGGTTTTGATAAATCTCCCCCTATATGTGTCTGGTTCAGCACAATCCACCATAAGGCGGCCTTCACACACGACAGTTTCTATTTTGTTTTTTTATACTGCACTGCAGCTATTGAGCCAAGGCCAGCAGTGGATCCAGTGGGAAGGAGAAGTACAAGTCCTTTCTTTTTATTTCTCATTCCTTTAGAATACACTTTGGGGCTTAAACACTGCAGGGGCAGTTTAAAAAGAAAAAAATAGAAACTACTGTGCGTCATGGCAGGCTTATGGAGCAAAATTGCAATACCAGACACAGCCCATCGTCAGGTGTGGTGCTGTGTCTGGAATAGTAAGAGTTTTAGTCTGGGAGCAGCCAGAAAACCACAGGATGGGAAACACTAATCTACAAAGTGCAACTCAGTGTCGGATCCAGTGGCGGGGGCAACAGGGCAATTGCCCCCCCCCCAGATTGTTGCCCCTCCTCCTATACTATAGTATGGTGGAGCGGGAGCTGTCGGCTGTACCGCTCCACCACCCCTTTCTCACGCCCGTCACCTTTCTATCACACGCCGAGGCTGCTCCATTCCTGCAGTCAATGAGAGCCAATCATGGCAGGCCGGCACGTTGACATCACATCATCGCGCCGGTGCCCAGAGATCACGTCCCCGCAGCTCTCACTGACTGCAGGAATGGAGCAGCCACAGCGTGTGAGAAAGGTGACAGCCGTGAGAAAGGGGAGGGGGGAGCAAATTATAAGTGAGAGGGGCAAATTATAAGTGAGGGGCACATGTCAGGGGGGAATTATATGTGGGGGCACATGACAGGACCCCCCCCTCCTGTCATGTGCCCCTCATATATAATACCCCATGTCCTGTGCCCCTCACATATAATGCCCCATGTCCTGTGCCCCTCACATATAATGCCCCCCTGACATGTGCCCCTCACATATAATGCCCCCTGCCCTGCCCCCTCAGGGGGCATTATATGTGAGAGGCACATGTCAGGGGGCATTATATGTTAGGGGCACAGGACATGGGGCATTATATGTGAGGGGCACAGGACAGTGGACATTATAAGTCAGGGTCACATGTCAGGGGGGCATTATATGTGGGGGCACATGACAGGGGGGCATTATATGTGAGGGGCACATGTCAGGGTGCATTAGATGTGGGGGCACATGACAGGGGCCCCCCTGTCATGTTCCCATATAATGCACATATAATGCCCCCCGGACATTTGCCGCTTACTTATAATACCCCACTGTTATGTGCCCATCAGTTATAATACCCCCTGTCCAGTGCCCCTCACATATAATGCCCCCCTGTCATGTGCCCCTCACATATAATGCCCCCCTGTCATGGACCCCCCACATATAATGCCCCCGTCATGTGCCCCCACATATAATGCCTCCTGAGATGTGCCCCTCACATATAATGCCCCTCTCATATAATGCCCCATGTCCTGTGCCCCTCACATATAATGCCCCCCTGTCATGTGCCCCTCATATATAATACCCCATGTCCTGTGCCCCTCACATATAATGCCCCCTGTCCTGCCCCCTCAGGGGGTATTATATGTGAGGGGCACAGGACATGGGGCATTATATGTGAGGGGCAAAGGACAGGGACATATGTCAGGGGGGCATTATATGTGCATTTTATGGGCACATGATGGGGGGGGCTGCCCTGTGCCCCTCATATATAATGCCCCCTGAGGAGGCTGGACAGGGGGAATTATATGTGAGGGGCACAGGACAGAGAGCATTATTTTTATGTGGGAGGAACAGGATGGCTTATAATTATTATATGTGGGGGCACAGGATGGGGCATTATTACTATAAGTGAGGGGCACAGAGGGGGAGATTTATAAAAACCTGTGCAAAGGAAAAGTGTCCCAGTTGCCCATAGCAACCAATCAGATCGCTTCTTTCACTTTGCAGAGGCATTGTTAAAAATGAAAGAAGCAAGCTGATTGGTTGCTATGGGCAACTGGGCAACTTTTCCTTTGCACAGGTTTTGATAAATCTCCCCCAGAGTGTTTTGCATTACAGAGGTATAGGCTGGCATTTACCATTGTAGGTGTAAGTGAAGTATTTTTCTGTGTAGGAGCACCACATTTATTAAAAGGTAGAAGACCATTTGATACATTTTGTGCAGGTCATATTTTCTAAAATTTCACTCTTCACATACACCAAAAAGCTAAGTCTGGGCTGGTGCAGTTTTAGAGACTTTTCAGTGGCTTTGCGCCTTTTTTGCGCCTTTTAACAAAAAGACGCAGTTCATAAAACCCGTTCATATCATGTGCATTGCCAAAATCAATGGATTACAACTCAAGCGCAAAAAAGGCACAAATAAACCCTGCTTGCGTCTTTTTTGCACCATTTTTAGACACAAAAAACAGTCAAGACAATTATACATGTAACTATACTACCCCATGTTTTTGGGGTAGTATAGTTTTTATGGGCCACAATACATCACGGTATTGTTTTCAGAGGGTGCATGGCAAGGTTATATTCAGAGAGCACAGTATGTGGTAGTATTATATTCGGAGGGTCCAGTGTGTTGTAGTAATATATTCAGAGGTTACGGTGCGTGGCGGTTTTATATTCAGAGGTTACGGTGTGTGGCGGTTTTATATTCAGAGGTTACGGTGTGTGGCAGTTTTATATACAGAGGGTACGGTGTGTGGCGGTATTATATTCAGAGGGTACAGTGTGTAGTATTATCATATTCAGAGGGTATGGTGTATGCCAGTATTATATTCAAAGGATACAGTGTTTGGCAGTATTAAAATGATTATTGTTTTCATATAGAGGATCAGAATCCACTGACATAGTGAGGAACCATCAAGTTCTGCTGAGTGAACATTTAGGTGGAACAAATCCTGGCAGTATGTACCATCTGAATTAGATAAGGAAAGACTATAGAGAAGACGTCACCTATAGTCACTGATATCATTGTGTATTCTTCTCACTATAGAGAAGACGTCACCTGTAGTCACTGATATCATTGTGTATTCTCCTCACTATAGAGAAGATGTCTCCTGTAGTCACTGATATCATTGTGTATTCTCCTCACTATAGAAAAGACGTCACCTGTAGTCACTGATATCATTGTGTATTCTCCTCACTATAGAGAAGACGTCACCTGTAATCACTGATATCATTGTGTATTCTCCTCACTATAGAGAAGACGTCACCTGTAATCACTGATATCATTGTGTATTCTCCTCACTATAGAGAAGACGTCACCTGAAATCACTGATATCATTGTGTATTATCCTCACTATAGAGAAGCAATAAACAACAAAAAAATAGCCTTCAAAAAATTCAAATCTGATGGGTCAGCTATAACATTTAAACAGTACAAGGAGCTTAATAAAATCTGTAAAAATGTAATAAAAACAGCAAAAATTCTAAATAAGAGACAGGTGGCCAAAGAAAGCAAAACTAATCCTAAATATTTTTTTAGATATATAAATACAAAAAATACAAGGACAGAGCATGTAGGACCCCTTAATAATGATAATGGGGAGGTTGTCACGGGCGATCAAGAGAAGGCGGAGCTACTGAATGGGTTCTTTAGTTCTGTATATATTAAGGAAGAAGGAGCTGCCATTGGAGAGGTCAATGCTGGTAACACATCATGTAATGTACTGAACTGGCTTAATGTGGAGATGGTACAAGGTAAGTTAAGTAAAGTAAATGTAAGCAAATCTCCAGGACCGGATGGACTACACCCAAGAGTTCTTAGAGAGGTAAGTTCAGTAATATCTGTACCCTTGTTCATGATATTTAGAGATTCTCTGGTGTCGGGTATTGTGCCAAGGGGCTCTAGGTCTTCCCCAGGAAACTATAGACCGGTAAGTTTAACGTGCATTGTGGGTAAATTGTTTGAAGGACTTATACGGGATTACATACAGGAATACATAGTGGATAATTGTATTATAAGTGATAGCCAGCATGGGTTTACTAAGGATAGAAGTTGTCAAACCAATCTAATTTGCTTTTATGAAGAGGTGAGTAGAAGCCTTGACAGAGGAATGGCTGTGGATATAGTGTTTCTGGATTTTGCTAAAGCGTTTGATACTGTCCCTCATAGACGTCTGACAGGTAAGTTAAGGTCTTTGGGTTTGGAAACTTTAGTTTGCAACTGGATTGAACACTGGCTCATGGATCGTACCCAGAGAGTGGTGGTCAATGATTCGTACTCTGATTGGTCCCCGGTTATTAGTGGTGTACCCCAAGGTTCTGTACTGGGCCCGCTGTTATTTAGTTTATTTATCAATGATATAGAGGATGGCATTAACAGCTCTGTTTCTATCTTTGCAGATGACACCAAGCTTTGTAGCACAGTACAGTCTATAGAGGATGTGCATAAGTTACAAGATGACTTGAATAGACTAAGTGTCTGGGCATCCACTTGGCAAATGAGGTTCAATGTGGATAAATGTAAAGTTATGCATCTGTCTTAGGGGGGATTAAGCTGGCAGAGTCACTGGTAGAGAAGGATCTGGGTGTACTTGTGGATCACAGACTACAGAATAGCATGCAATGTCAGGCTGCTGCTTCCAAAGCCGGCAGGATATTGTCATGTATAAAAAGAGGCATGGACTCAAGGGACAGGGACATAATACTCCCCCTTTATAAAGCATTGGTACGGCCTCACCTGGAATATGCTGTTCAGTTTTGGTCGCCTGTCCATAAAAGGGACACTGTGGCGCTGGAAAGGGTGCAGAGACGTGCGACTAAACTAATATGGCAACAAACCCAGAAATAATGTACAAATGGAAGCACACCAAGGATTTTCAATTAATGCAAAATATAACAATTTTTATTAGGAGCACATGATTGACCTAGCAGAAAAAAAAAATAATGACAAACACAGAAGAATGAATTAAAACTACTTAAAAAGGCCCATATCGGGCCACACCACACAGATGAGACATGGTGTATGTCTCATCCGGACAAGGGCTAAAAAGATGTGGCTCACCTACCAAAATTAGAATAATTGCAGTGCACTATGCCCCCGTCTGACCTAGATCACACAAGCTCACCGTAAAGTGACATGTGCAAAATACACAGGATAAACCTATATACAGAGGTGTCACAGTAGATATCAGAGAATGACATGCGGTATATCTGGTAATAAAGTGCCAAGCAATCAATGAATATGAAAAATAAATAAATAAGCTAAAGATGCCAGCAAGAAATGAATAAGTGAGGTCAGATAGGAGGCAAAGCCTGCATAAAGTGGGAGCAAATGTCACTCATATGCCCGGTCCGAAGAACCTCCACGCGTTCCGTCACTGAGTGACTTTCTCACTCCACTCACTTTCTGCTATGTAAATCATGTGCTCCTAATAAAGATTTCTATATTTTGCATTCATTGAAAATCCTTGGTGTGCTTCCATTTGTACATTATTTCTGGGTTTGTTGCAGTGTTGGTTCTATATAATGTTGGTTAAGCACCCAGGTTCATTTATATTTCTCTAGCTGAGCCCCCCTACCTTTTTTTTTTTTTTTTCTTAAACTAATATGGGGCATGGAAAATCTTAGCTACGAGGAGCGATTAAAGGAGTTACAATTGTTTAGTCTTGAGAAGAGACATTTAAGGGGGGGATATGATAAACGTATACAAGTATATAAATGGCCCATACAAAAAATATGGAGAAAAACTGTTCCAGGTTAGACCTCCCCAAAGGACGAGGGGGCACTCCCTCCGTCTGGAGAAGAAAAGGTTTAGTCTAAAGGGGCGACACGCCTTCTTTACCATAAGAACTGTGAATTTATGGAACAGTCTACCTCAGGAACTGGTCACAGCAGGAACAATTAATAGCTTTAAAACAGGGTTAGATACATTCCTGGAACAAAATAACATTAATGCTTAAGCAGAATTATAAAACTACATCCCTTCCCCTTATCCCCTTACACCCTTCCCTTTAATTCCCTCGTTGGACTTGATGGACGTATGTCTTTTTTCAACCATACTAACTAACTAACTAAGACGTCACTTGTAATCACTGATATCATTGTGTATTCCCCTCACTATAAAGAAGACGTCACCTGAAGTCACTGATATCATTGTGTATTGTCCTCACTATAGAGAAGACGTCACCTGTAATCACTGATATCTTTGTGTATTCTCCTCACTATAGAGAAGACATCACTTGTAGTCACTGATATCATTGTGTATTCTCCTCACTATAGAGAAGACGTCACCTGAAGTCACTGATATCATTGTGTATTGTCCTCACTATAGAGAAGACGTCACCTGTAATCACTGATATCATTGTGTATTCTCCTCACTATAGAGAATACGTCACCTTTGTCACTGATATCATTGTGTATTCTCCTCACTATAGAGAAGACGTCACCTGTAGTCACTGATAACATTGTGTATTCTCCTCACTATAGAGGAGTCACCTGTAATGACTGATATCATTCTGTATTCTCCTCACTATAGAGAAGACGTCACCTGTAGTCACTGATATCATTGTGTATTGTCCTCACTATAGAAAAGACGTCACCTGTAGTCACTGATATCATTGTGTATTGTCCTCACTGTAGAAAAGACGTCACCTGTAATCACTGATATCATTCTGTATTCTCCTCATTATGTCCTATCAGAGCTGAAGTCACTTGTAAGTTCTGCAGTAATGATGGGTGAAACAACAACTCCCAGCATAACCTTACCACATACTTAAGGTCATACTGGGAGCTGTAGTTTTAAATGGTAAAAACTTCTTTAGCACTTTCCCATTCTGTGGCAATTGGTATATTTGATTATTATACTGGAAATAATTTTCTGCAACATGCTACAACGCGGGCATCACAACATGCTACAACGCGGGCATCACAACATGCTACAGCGCGGGCATCACAACATGCTACAGCGCGGGCATCACAATATGCTAAAAAAATCAGGGCCTATATCCCTTATGTGTTATGTTTTTGCAAATATTCCTCCAGTTGCTGTTTAAACGTCTGTACAGACTCTAATAAAGCCGCATCTGCAGACAGAGGATTTCACATCCTTATTGTTCTTAGTGTAAAGAACCCTTTCCTTTGCCTTAGACAAAATCTCCTTTCTTCCAGTCTAAAAGTTGCTGAGTTGCCCATAGCAACCAATCAGATCGCTTCTTTCATTTGTAAAAAGGTCTTGGTTGCTATGGGCAACTGGTCAACGTTTCCTCTGGACAGGTTTTGATAAATCTCCCACTAAATGTGTGATCACGTGTCCTATGTGTAGTCCTGTTTATGTAAACATTCTAATATATTATATATAAAATGTCTTATGATCTTTGTAATATTGATATATCTGTTTAAACATATCCTATCTATCTGCAGGGAAAATCTCTGTGCAGACAGCCGTCTCCTAGATGGCTAAGCATTCCGTGCGGTGTCTGCAGAAAGAATGAACGTGCGCATTCTTTCTGCGGAGACAGAAAACGGAATTTCCGTGCTGGAAACATCTGGCGTGGATATTCTGCCATGAGCACAGCGCAGCAGAATCATGTTGAATTCAACGGGACTCTGCTACAGCAGAATGCCTGTGCCAAATTCCGCACTGGAAATTCTGACGTGTGAACATGGCCTATGAGTCTTAAACAAGCTTAGGACTGTATGATACATTTAATATTGTAAGTACTTTAAGCAACACCTTATTTTCTGTCCGCCAACACAAAATACTCTAATAGTGCCCCTCTCGAGAATAGACTCTGGATCCGCCCCTGAAGACAGCTAGTATTCTTGTATCTTGGGGCCAAGAAGTGCAGTTGATACATACTGGGAGAACAGTCCCTACTGGCCACTGGAGGGAGCCAGAGCCATAAATACTTAATCTTCTGCTTGCCTCCCCATATTCTGGACACTAGTCTGATACCTATTTCTGATTCAGTACACATTCTTGGGGTGCACATGTCACATGTCAGACTGAAACACGACAACCCGTCCAAGAACCTGGTTGCTAACAATACTGATAACTTCTACTCAGTATCCTCTCCTGTCTAGCTCCCTCCAAAGGAAAATAAGGGACAGTAAAATACTCACCTGCAAAAGGAAGCAAATGCTACTCTTGCTATTTTTTAGGACCTGCAGACTGAGAACTCTCAGATCTTTTACTCTAATTAAAATTAACCAATAACGACTCCTCACGATCCTGTAGGTGGGGCTTTGAGGACTGCACCCTTTGTTCCCTCTTCACTTGTGTTATCTCTTCTGCCTTTTCTCTACATACCAGAACAGAGTACATATCTTCACTACATTTCATGATGGAGAGTCTCTCCCCAATAGTCTATGCCTCATCTCTAAAGCAATGTTCAGAAGGCGGAATTTCCGTGCAGAATTCCGTCTAAATTTACTATACATTTACTTTGATGGGATTCTGCCGTCCCATTCACATTACAAATTCCACTTTACGCATTCTGCAAAAATATAAGACCAGATTTATATTTTTAATTCTGTGTTCTGAGAATTCCGGTAGAATTTACCAATTCTGTTCAGCAAGCTGTGGAAACAATTGTAAGGGTGCATTCACACCACGTTTTGCACATACAGGTGCCGGATCCGGTGGGGGGAGGGGCAAACCGGTACCCCGGCCGGACCCGTATGCGGTTTCCTGACCGGACCTAAAACCGTAGTATACAATGGTTTTAGGTCTGGTCCAAAACCACATACGGGTCAAAACTGAGCAAACCGGAGTCACCGCTTGACTCCGGTCGGATCATTAAAGTAAATGGAGTCACGGGCTGATCCGGCCGGGGTACGGGAGCGCACGGTTTGCCCCTCCCCCCACCGGATCCAGCACCTGTATGTACAAAACGTGGTGTGAATCTCTGGGGACGAGTTAGTCTACCCTAAATCTTTGGTTACCTCCTACGAATGCTGTCCATCATGAGAGGCCGCCTACTGCTTGTATTTGACCGTATGTGGATGCTGGGACATAGGCAACAATAGGCAGGAGCTGTCCCATTTAGATGAAAAGGTCATTTTACAGGGAGGGGGAGGCTGAGCTCTGAGCTTCAGCTAATGTGAAGATCCTGTCTTATCTATACACTGGTGTCACCATTGACTCAAATTCTTTACTAACCACTTTTCAGCAGCCTCCTATCATCACTGACAGAACAGGAAATCTCAGCATAGGTTTAGACCTGGTGGCAAAAATGAAAATTGCAAGATTGCAGAATTATTTTAAACTATAAATAAATAGAAAATCAGAAAATAAATCAGAATTTCTATCTGATAACATTAAGGAAAGATACATGAAAAGCCATGTAGAGGAAAAGTTGACCAGTTGCCTATAGCAACCAATCAGACTACTTTTTTCATTTTTATTTTTTCATTTTTAAAAAGGCCTCTGAAAAATTAAAGAAGCGATCTGATTGGTTGCTTTGGGTAACTGGTCAATTTTTCCTCTGCACACCTTTTTAATGAATCTTCCCTCCAAAAGTTTGAAACATTAGGTCATTTTCTGATAACACATTCCCTTTAAGCAAACCATGCACATTAATATTGGCCAAACCTTCTCCATGGAATTGACCAACCATTTAATTATATAGAGGCCTACAGGCATTTCCCTCAACAGGAGACATAGAGGTAGAGAAGAATTGGGCATACTGGATTTACACGTACAGAATTATTTTGTACTCTGGCAGTGGCTTTCTCCCTTGCCCTGTTCAGATTAGATGCATATGCATGGGCAAGCTAGGCATGTACAGTGGGGATCAAAAGTTTGGGCACCCCAGGTAAAAATTTGTATTAATGTGCATAAAGAAGCCGAGGCAAGATGGAAAAATCTCCAAAAGGCATCAAATTACAGATGAGACATTCTTATAATATGTCAACAAAAGTTAGATTTTATTTCCATCATTTACACTTTCAAAATAAAAGAAAACAATAAAATGGTGTCTGCAAAAGTTTGGGCACCCTGCAGAGTTAATATCTTGTACTGCCCCTTTTGGCAAGTATTACAGCTTGTAAATGTTTTTTGTAGCCAGCCAAGAGTCTTTAAATTCTTGTTTGAGGTATCTTTGCTCATTCTTCCTTACAAAAGTCTTCCAGCTCTTTGAGATTTCTGGGCTGTCTGTCACGCACTGCTCTTATAGATTTTCAATTATGTTGAGGTCAGGAGATTGTGAAGGTCATGGTAAAACCTTCAGTTTACGCCTCTTGATGTAATCCCCCGTGGATTTCGAGGTGTGTTTAGGATCATTATCCATTTATAGAAGCCATCCTCTCTTTAACTTCAGCTTTTTCACAGATGGCATCAAGTTAGCATCCAAAATTTGCTGAAATTTTATTGAATACATTTTTCCTTCTACTCGTGATATGTTCCCTGTGCCACTGGCTGCAATTCAACCCCAAAGCATGAATGATCCACCCCCATGCTTAACAGTTGGACAGAGGTTCTTTTCATTAAATTCTGTTCCTCTTCTCCAAACATACCTTTGCTCATTCCGGCCAAAAAGTTCAATTTTTACCTCATCAGTCCACAGAACTTGTTTCCAAAATGCATCAGGCTTGTCTATATGTTCATTTGCAAAGTTCAAATACAGATTTTTGTGGTGAGGACGTAGAAGAGGTTTTCTTCTGATGACTCTTCCATGAAGATATATTTGTACAAGTATCTCTTTATAGTGGAATAGTGTACCACAACTCCAGTGTCTGCCAGATGTTTCTGGAGGGATTATGCAGTCAAACATGGGTTTTGAATTGTTTTTCTCACAATCCTGCAAGCTGTTCTGTATGATATTTTTCTTGGTCTTCCAGATCTTGCTTTAACTTCCACTGTTCCTGATGACTGCCATTTCTGAATTACATTCCGAACAGAGGATATTGACATCTGAAAATGTTTTGCTATCTTCTTTTAGCCTTCTTCTGCTTTGTGAACGTCAACTATTTTCAGTTTCAGATTTCTAGACAACTGCTTAGAAGAACCCATGATGCTGATTGTTGGGGCAAGGTCAGATGAGTCTGGGCATTTAAAACCTTTGAGATTGACATCACCTGGTCTTCCCAGATGATGATTGAGAACAATCCATGACACTGGCAGGTCTCAGCTTTGCAAAGGGGGCAGTGCATGCTATAAATTCTGCAGGGTGCCCAAACTTTTGCAGATGCCATTTTTTTTTTGTTTTCTGTTATTTTGAAAGTGTAAATGATGGAAATAACATCTAACTTTTGTTGACATATTGTAAAAATGTCTAATCTGTAATGTGATGCCTTTTGGAGATTTTTCCATCTTTCCTTGGTTTCTTTATGCACATTAATACAAATTTTTACCTGGGGTGCCCAAACTTTTGATCCTCACTGTATATGTCTGGAGGGATCAAAAGAGATATCTTTCAGGTAAACATAGTTGTGGGAAGTATATGACTACCTTTACTAGATATAGACTAGTGTGGAAAGTGGAGTTCATTGGGGTAATATAGTCAGGAAAAAGTAGGCCCAGTCTTGCCAGTTAAAGGAGTATTGTAGTAATTTTGTAGAGTGAACACAATAATATTGTAGGGTGAACACAACAGAGAAGGGGGTGCAGCGGGGCTGGGTTCCATTGAAATGGCTGCAGCAGGGGTTTTGGGTATCTGGGCAGATGTGTATAATTAGTTTTTATGTTTTTTCTTAAAGCCTCTTGAGGCCGGGATGTCTGGACAATCAGTTGCTTAAAGGGGTACTCCGGTGCTTAGACATCTTATCCCCTATCCAAAGGATAGGGGATAAGATGCCTGACCGCAGGAGTCCCGCCGCGTGGGACCCCCATGATCTTGCACGCGGCACCCCGTTTGTAATCAGTCCCCGGAGCGTGTTCGCTTTGGGTCTGATTACGGGCGATCAAAGGGCGGGCGGCGTGTGACGTCACGCCTGCGCCCCCGTGTGACATCACGCTCCGCCCCTCAATGCAAGCCTACTGGAGGGGGCGTGATAGCTGTCATGCCCCCTCCCATAGGCTTGCAATAAGGGGCGAAGCATGACATCACACGGGGGCGCAGGCGTGACATCACACGCCACACGCCCTGTGATCGCCCGTAATCGGACCCGGAGCGAACGCGCTCCGGGGACTGATTACAAACGGGGTGCCGCGTGCAGGATCACGGGGGCCCCCAGCGGCGGGACTCCCGCGGTCAGGCATCGTATCTCCTATCCTTTGGATAGGGGATAAGATGTCTAAGCACCGGAGTACCCCTTTAAGTGGAACATTGTTGTACAGCAAATGGCTCAATAAAAGCCAAATATTGTATTCTGGCTGAATTATTATAGTACAGTAATACATCCAAAAGTCTATAATACAGTACAACCATATGTCATAATTCAAATGTACTGATTGGATCTTTGAGTCATTGTGAAAATCCACATTTTTATTCTAAAGAAGCAAGAATAAAAAAAGATAAAATACAATACCAAAAGATGACTACCAGTTTAACATAACGCAAAACATATTTATCTAACAGAAAATGTCTTCTTAGGCTTCCGTTTCTTCAGGTGTACTGCGAGCATGGCAAATGCTGTGAGTACAATGGCCGCTCCAGTCACAGTGTATGCGATGCCCAGAAACATGTTACTTCCTCCGCACCATGAGAGAGTAGACAGGATCACGTGTTTTTTTCCTCCAAACCTGGATACAGGAAAATCTGAGGGCTCAAGTTAAGATCATAATACACTGTTTTTCTAGACAATAATGTATAAATGCTACTTACACACTAACTTAAATTTTTCACCTAAAAGTCAAACATTTGGAGCTCAATAATTTCTTTGGAATATCTAATCTAATAACAGATGCAGGACTATGATAGGACTGCTTAGTTCTGGAGACTCCCACTTATCTGCCATCCCCAAATGGCAGTGGACATTGATAAATTAGGCGGACTTATGCAAAATTTTTAATACCCTGGTTGCTGTTCTATTTATTAAATCTGATGGAAATAAATAAAAAAAAATAGAATAGTATCTTGTAATATACCTTCATTTATGCTACACAGAAAAAAAATACATGATGCAATTTATACAAATTATGACTACGCTTGAATTTAAATTCAATATCTAGTTCTGTGAAAAAATAGATCTACATACAGTATATTGTCCTAGATTCCTCGCCAAATCATTCAACAATGAAAGTTTTATTGACTTTAAAGGGGTACTACTGTGGAAAACTTTTTTTTTTTTTTTTTTTTTTATCAACTGGTGCCAGAAAGTTAAACAGATTTGTAAATTACTTCTATGAAAAAATCTTAATCCTTCCAATACCTTTTAGGGGCTATATACTACAGAGGAAATGTTTATCTTTTTGGATTTCTCTTATGTCACGACCACAGTGCTCTCTGCTGACCTCTGCTGTCCATTTTAGGAACTGTCCAGAGCAGCATATGTTTGCTAAGGGGATTTTCTCCTGCTCTGGACAGTTCCTAAAATGAACAGCAGAAAGCACTGTGGAAGAGAAATCCAAAAAGATAAACATTTCCTCTGTAGTATACAGCCCCTAAAAAGTACTGGAAGGATTAAGATTTTTTAAGAGAAGTAATTTACAAATCTGTTTAACTTTCTGGCACCAGTTGATTTAAAAATAAAAAGCTTTCCACGGGAGTACCCCTTTAATAGACTGTCCGCTGCCCTGTTCACACTGAGGAATTTCTGCTCCAATTCTGTTACCTGGCATCCTCCGAAAACAACTGCTTTTGTTCATGACCAGCAAGACATTTCCCAGGCAGCAGCAAGGAAACTGTATTACATGGTGGCTATACCTTGAATTCACCAGAAGGTGAGCTGCTCTCAAAGACATGGCGGTATTTATCAAAGCTGTCTATATTCTGCATTAATATAGACCAATCTACAGAGCATTAGGCTGGTCTTTTGTGCGCCAAATTTATCAAAAGTCGCACGGCTCTTGATAAATTCTGGGCACGGACTTAGGGATCTACAGTTTTCACAGAAAAGTCGCTATTGATAAATTCAGCACCAATGCATTTTTCCGTCTAAAATAGACTAGAATGTATCATGTTTTAATAATCCTTTAAAGCAAAAGTCACGGAAAAGTTGCACATATTTAGACGGTAAAAACCAGTCTAAACCCTTAGATAAATCTCCCCCATGCACTCTATCCTGGCTGTCATAGAGATGCGCTCTATCCTAATTCTCATAGAGATGCGCTCTATCCTTGTTCTCATAGAGATGCGCTCTATCCTGGTTCTCATAGAGATGCACTCTATCCTGGCTCTAATAGAAATGCGCTCTATCCTGACTCTCATAGAGATGTGCTCTATCCCGGTTCTCATACAGATGTGTTCTATCCTGGCTCTCATAGAGATGTGCTCTATCCTGGCTCTCATAGAGATGTGCTCTATCCTGGCTCTCATAGAGATGTGCTCTATCCTGGTTCTCATAGAGATGTGCTCTATCCTGGCTCTCATAGAGATGTGCTCTATCCTGGTTCTCATAGAGATGTGCTCTATCCTGGCTCTCATACAGATACGCTCTATCCTGGCTCTCATAGAGATGTGATCTATCCTGGCTCTCATAGAGATGTGCTCTATCCTGGCTCTCATAGAGATGCGCTCTATCCTGGCTCTCATAGAGATCTGCTCTATCCTGGCTCTCATAGAGACGTGCTCTATCCTGGCTCTCATAGAGATGCACTCTATCCTGGCTCTCATAGAGATGCGCTCTATCCTGGCTTTCATAGAGATGTGTTCTATCCTGGCTCTCATAGAGATGTGTTCTATCCTGGCTCTTATAGAGATGCTCTCTATCGTTGTTCTCATAGAGATGCGCTCTATCCTGGCTCTCATAGAGATGTGCTCTATCCTGGCTCTCATAGAGATGTGCTCTATCCTGGCTCTCATAGAGATGCACCCTTTCCTGGTTCTCATAGAGATGCGCTCTATCCTGGCTCTCATAGAGATGTGCTCTATCATGGCTCTCAGAGATACGCTCTATCCTGGCTTTCATAGAGATGCGCTCTATCCTGGTTCTCATAGAGATGTGCTCTATCCTGGTTCTCATAGAGATGTGATCTATCCTGGTTCTCATAGAGATGCACTCTATCCTGGCTCTCATAGAGATGTGATCTATCCTCGTTCTCATAGAGATGTGTTCTATCCTGTTTCTCATAGAGATGTGCTCTATCCTCGTTCTTATAGAGATGTGCTCTATCCTGGTTCTCATAGAGATGCGCTCTATCATGGCTCTCATAGAGATGCACTCTATCCTGGTTCTCATAGAGATGCTCTCTATCCTGGCTCTCATAGAGATGTGCTATATCCTGGCTCTCAGAGATATGCTCTATCCTGGCTTTCATAGAGATGCGCTCTATCCTGGTTCTCATAGAGATGTGCTCTATCCTGGCTTTCATAGAGATGCGCTCTATCCTGGCTCTCATAGAGATGTTGTCACGATTCGGCTGGCTGGAGGTGGATCCTCTGTGCCAGAGAGGGATTGGCGTGGACCGTGTTGGTGGACCAGTTCTAAGTTGCTACTGGTATTCACCAGAGCCCGCCGCAAAGCGGGATGGTCTTGCAGCGGCGGTAGCAACCAGGTCGTGTCCACCAGCGACGGCTCAACCTCTCTGACTGCTGAAGATAGGCGCGGTACAAGGGAGTAGACAAGAGCAAGGTCGGACGTAGCAGAAGGTCAGGGCAGGCAGCAAGGATCGTAGTCAGGGGCAACGGCAGGAGGTCTGGAACACAGGCTAGGAACACACAAGGAACGCTTTCACTGGCACAATGGCAACAAGATCCGGCGAGGGAGTGCAGGGGAAGTGAGGTATAAGTAGGGAGTGCACAGGTGAACACACTGATTAAGCCTGCTGCGCCAATCAATGGCGCAGTGGCCCTTTAAATTGCAGAGATCCGGCGCGCGCGCGCCCTAAGGAACAGGGCCGTGCGCACCGGGACAAGACAGACGGGGAACGAGTCAGGTACGGGAGCCGGGATGCGCATCGCGAGCGGGCGCCTCCCGCATCGCGAATCGCATCCCGGCTGAGAGAGATATTGCAGCGCTGCGAATGTGAGGATGCTGCGAGCGCTCCGGGGAGGAGCGGGGACCCGGAGCGCTCGGCGTAACAGTACCCCCCCCCCCTTGGGTCTCCCCCTCTTCTTGGAGCCTGAGAACCTGAGGATAAGACTTTTGTCTAGGATGTTGTCCTCAGGTTCCCAGGATCTCTCTTCTGGGCCACAGCCTTCCCAATCCACCCAAAAATTTTTTTTTCCTCTGACAGTCTTGGAGGCCAGAATCTCCATTATGGAGAAGACGTCAGAAGAACCGGAAACAGGAGTGGGGGAAACAAGTTTGGGAGAGAAGTGGTTAATGACGAGTGGTTTAAGGAGAGAGACGTGGAAGGCATTGGGAATACGAAGAGAAGGAGGAAGAAGGAGTTTGTAAGAGACAGGGTTAATCTGGCACAAGACTTTGAAAGGGCCAAGATAGCGTGGTCCCAGTTTGTAACTGGGGACACGAAAGCGGACATATTTAGCGGAGAGCCATACCTTCTCTCCGGGAGCAAAAATGGGGGGAGTTCTTCTTTTCTTATCGGCAAATCTTTTCATCCGGGATGAAGCCTGTAAAAGAGAATTTTGGGTCTCTTTCCATATGGTGGAAAGATCACGAGTCACTTCATCCACAGCGGGCAAACCAGAGGGCAGGGGAGTAGGGAGGGGGGGAAGAGGGTGACGGCCGTACACCACGAAAAATGGGGACTTAGCAGAAGATTCGGAGACTCTGAAGTTGTATGAGAATTCGGCCCAAGGTAGAAGATCTGCCCAGTCATCCTGGCGGGAGGAAACAAAATGCCGTAAATAGTCACCCAGGACCTGATTAATTCTTTCTACTTGCCCATTGGATTGGGGATGATAAGAAGAAGAGAAGTTTAATTTGATCTTGAGCTGTTTACAGAGGGCCCTCCAGAATTTAGACACGAATTGGACGCCTCTATCCGAGACGATATGCGTGGGCAAACCGTGAAGGCGAAAAATGTGTACAAAAAATTGCTTTGCCAACTGAGGCGCTGAAGGAAGGCCAGGAAGAGGAATAAAATGCGCCATCTTGGAAAATCGATCAACGACCACCCAAACAACTGTGTTGCCACGGGATGAGGGCAAGTCCGTAATAAAGTCCATACCAATCTGTGACCAAGGTTGTTCCGGGACAGGCAGAGGATGAAGGAGGCCAGCAGGCTTCTGGCGAGGAGTCTTATCCCGGGCACAGACAGTACAGGCCCGCACAAAATCAACAACATCAGTCTCCAGAGTCGGCCACCAATAAAAACGAGAGATGAGTTGCAAGGATTTTTTGATGCCCGCATGGCCTGCGAGGTGGGAGGAGTGTCCCCATTTGAGAATCCCGAGACGCTGGCGTGGAGAAACGAAGGTCTTCCCTGGAGGAGTTTGCCTGATGGAGGCTGGAGAAGTGGAGATCAGACAGTCAGGAGGAATGATGTGTTGCGGAGAGACCTCTACTTCAGAGGCATCAGAAGAACGAGAGAGGGCATCGGCCCTAATGTTCTTGTCAGCAGGGCGAAAATGAATTTCAAAGTTAAAACGGGCAAAGAACAACGACCACCTGGCCTGGCGAGGGTTCAGTCGTTGGGCAGACTGAAGATAGGAGAGATTCTTGTGATCAGTGTATATGATAACTGGAAATTTTGATCCCTCCAGCAGGTGCCTCCATTCCTCAATCGCCAATTTAATGGCCAGTAGTTCTCGATCCCCGATGGAATAGTTTCTCTCCGCCGGGGAGAAGGTCCTAGAAAAAAAAACACAAGTCACAGCATGCCCGGAAGAATTTTTTTGTAGAAGGACAGCTCCAGCTCCCACTGAGGAGGCATCTACCTCCAATAGGAAGGGTTTAGATGGGTCAGGTCTGGAGAGCACGGGAGCGGAAGAAAAGGCAGACTTGAGATGTTTAAATGCGTCTTCCGCTTGGGGGGACCAGGACTTGGGATTGGCATTTTTCTTGGTTAAAGCCACGATAGGAGCCACAATAGTGGAAAAGTGTGGAATAAACTGTCTGTAATAATTGGCGAACCCCAAAAAACGTTGGATAGCACGGAGTCCGGAGGGGCGTGGCCAATCTAAGACGGCAGAGAGTTTATCTGGGTCCATTTGTAGTCCCTGGCCAGAGACCAAGTATCCTAGGAAAGGAAGAGATTGACATTCAAAGAGACATTTCTCCATTTTGGCATAAAGTTGATTGTCCCGAAGTCTCTGAAGAACCATGCGGACATGCTGGCGGTGTTCTTCTAAGTTGGCAGAAAAAATCAGAATATCGTCCAGATAAACCACAACACAGGAATATAGGAGATTAACAAAGTCTTGGAAGACGGCAGGGGCGTTGCATAGGCCAAAGGGCATGACCAGATACTCAAAGTGTCCATCTCTGGTGTTAAATGCGGTCTTCCATTCGTCCCCCTCCCTGATGCGGATGAGATTATAAGCACCTCTTAAGTCCAGTTTGGTAAAGATGTGGGCCCCTTGTAAGCGATCAAAGAGTTCCGAGATAAGAGGTAAGGGGTAGCGTTTTTTTACCTTGATTTTATTAAGTCCGCGGTAATCAATACAAGGACGTAGGGAGACATCTTTTTTGGACACAAAAAAAAATCCAGCTCCGGCAGGAGAGGAGGACTTGCGGATAAACCCCTTTTTTAAATTCTCCTGGATGTACTCCGACATGGCAAGAGTCTCTGGAGCAGACAGAGGATAGATTTTGCCCCGGGGTGGAGTAGTACCCGGGAGGAGGTCAATAGGACAGTCATAAGGCCTGTGAGGAGGCAAAGTCTCAGCTTGCTTTTTGCAAAAAACGTCAGAATAGTCCATATAAGCCTTAGGAAGACCGGATACAGGGGGAACCACAGGGTCACGGCAAGGAGTACTGGGAACCGGTTTAAGACAGTCCTTGTGACAAGAAGTACCCCAGTTCTTGATTTCTCCTGTGGACCAATCAAGGGTTGGGGAATGGCGTTGAAGCCACGGTAATCCAAGAAGAATTTCAGAAGTGCAGTTGGAGAGGACCAAAAATTAAATTTTTTCGTGATGAGGTCCGATGCACATTAGGAGAGGTTCCGTGCGGTAACGCACGGTACAGTCCAATCTTTCATTGTTAACAGAATTGATGTAGAGGGGTCTGGCGAGACTGGTCACCGGGATGTTGAACCTGTTGATGAGAGAGGCCAAAATAAAATTTCCTGCAGATCCGGAATCCAAGAAGGCCATAGCAGAGAAGGAGAAGGTAGAGGAAGATATCCGCACAGGCACAGTAAGGCGTGGAGAAGCAGAGTTGACATCAAGAACTGTCTCATCTTTGTGCGGAGTCAGCATACGTCTTTCCAGGCGGGGAGGACGGATAGGACAATCTTTCAAGAAGTGTTCTGTACCGGCACAGTACAGGCATAGGTTCTCCATGCGGCGTCGTGTCCTCTCTTGAGGTGTCAAGCGAGACCGGTCAACTTGCATAGCCTCCACGGCGGGAGGCACAGGAACGGATTGCAGAGGACCAGAGGAGAGAGGAGCCGGGGAGAGAAACCGCCTCGTGCGAACAAAGTCCATATCCTGGCGGAGTTCCTGACGCCTTTCGGAAAAACGCATGTCAATGCGGGTGGCAAGATGAATAAGTTCATGCAGGTTAGCAGGAATTTCTCGTGCGGCCAGCACATCTTTAATGTTGCTGGATAGGGCTTTTTTAAAGGTCGCGCAGAGGGCCTCATTATTCCAGGATAATTCGGAGGCAAGAGTACGGAATTGGATGGCGTACTCGCCAACAGAAGAATTACCCTGGACCAGGTTCAGCAGGGCAGTCTCAGCAGAAGAGGCTCGGGCAGGTTCCTCAAAGACACTTCTGATCTCCGTGAAGAAGGAGTGTACAGAGGCAGTGACAGGGTCATTGCGGTCCCAAAGCGGTGTGGCCCATGACAGAGCTTTCCCAGACAGAAGGCTGACTACGAAGGCCACCTTAGACCTTTCAGTAGGAAACTGGTCCGACATCATCTCCAAGTGCAGGGAACATTGCGAAAGAAAGCCACGGCAAAACTTAGAGTCCCCATCAAATTTATCCGGCAAGGATAATCGTAAGCCGGAAGCGGCCACTCGCTGCGGAGGAGGTGCAGGAGCTGGCGGAGGAGATTGTTGCTGGAGCTGTGGTAATAGCTGCTGTAGCATCACGGTCAGTTGAGACAGCTGGTGGCCTTGTTGCGCTATCTGTTGCGACTGCTGGGCGACCACCGTGGTGAGGTCGGCGACAACTGGCAGTGGGACTTCAGCGGGATCCATGGCCGGATCTACTGTCACGATTCGGCTGGCTGGAGGTGGATCCTCTGTGCCAGAGAGGGATTGGCGTGGACCGTGTTGGTGGACCGGTTCTAAGTTGCTACTGGTATTCACCAGAGCCCGCCGCAAAGCGGGATGGTCTTGCAGCGGCGGTAGCAACCAGGTCGTATCCACCAGCAACGGCTCAACCTCTCTGACTGCTGAAGATAGGCGCGGTACAAGGGAGTAGACAAGAGCAAGGTCGGACGTAGCAGAAGGTCAGGGCAGGCAGCAAGGATCGTAGTCAGGGGCAACGGCAGGAGGTCTGGAACACAGGCTAGGAACACACAAGGAACGCTTTCACTGGCACAATGGCAACAAGATCCGGCGAGGGAGTGCAGGGGAAGTGAGGTATAAGTAGGGAGTGCACAGGTGAACACACTGATTAAGCCTGCTGCGCCAATCAATGGCGCAGTGGCCCTTTAAATTGCAGAGACCCGGCGCGCGCGCGCCCTAAGGAGCGGGGCCGCGCGCGCCGGGACAAGACAGACGGGGAACGAGTCAGGTACGGGAGCCGGGATGCGCATCGCGAGCGGGCGCCTCCCGCATCGCGAATCGCATCCCGGCTGAGAGAGATATTGCAGCGCACCCGGTCAGCAGGTCTGACCGGGGTGCTGCGAATGTGAGGATGCTGCGAGCGCTCCGGGGAGGAGCGGGGACCCGGAGCGCTCGGCGTAACAGATGTGCTCTATCCTGGCTCTCATACAGATGCACACTATCCTGGTTCTCATAAAAATGCGCTCTATCCTGGCTCTCATAGAGATGTGTTCTATCCTGGTTCTCATAGAGATGTGCTCTATCCTGATTCGAATTGAGATTTGCTCTATCCTGGTTCTCATAGAGATGCGCTCTATCCTGGTTCTCATAGAGATGCGCTCTATCCTGGCTCTCTTATGATATGTGCTCTATCCTGGTTCTCATAGAGATGTGCTCTATCCTGGCTCTCATAGAGATGTGATCTATCCTGGCTCTCATAGAGATGCGCTCTATTCTGGCTCTCATAGAGATGCGCTCTATCCTGGTGCTCATAGAGATGCGCTCTATCCTGGTTCTCATAGAGATGTGCTCTATCCTGGCTCTCATAGAGATGCGCTCTATCCTGGCTTTCATAGACATGTGCTCTATCCTGGTTCTCATAGAGATGTGATCTATCCTGGATTTCATAGAGATGCGCTCTATCCTGGCTCTCATAGAGATGCGCTCTATCCTGGCTCTCATAGAGATGTGCTCTATCCTGGCTTTCAAAGAGACGTGCTCTATCCTGGCTCTCATACAGATGCACTCTATCCTGGTTCTCATAGAGATGCGCTCTATCCTGGCTCTCATAGAGATGGGGGTATTGTATGTATATTTGGTAAGGCTCATTATGTATTTGTGCAATATTTATGGTGAGTTTATATCCCTCTCTGCCTATGTACTCCTACTGTTAGGATTGCTACATTTTAACTATGGTAGAATATAGGGTGTGATACCCTTTTCTTCTGCTAATTTCTTCACTGGCCTACCTTTTTGCATATATTCCGTGATTTATTTCCTGTGAGTGTCATTTTAATATATTTTTATATTGTGTGTACTTTGATAAAGTTGATTTACATTTTCATTATAATTTTGGAGTGTTTCCCTATTTTTTTGAAGTATATAGTGTTAGTTGGGACACTGTTTTCTACTACCCTGGTGGAAGGTTTCAGTCCTCAGGAAGATTTATTCGGAGCCTCTCACAGAGATGTGCTCTATCCTGGCTCTCAAAGAGATTCGCTCTATCCTGGCTCTCATAGAGATGCGCTCTATCCTGGTTCTCATAGAGATGCGCTCTATCCTGGCTCTCAAAGAGATTCGCTCTATCCTGGCTCTCATAGAGATGCGCTCTATCCTGGCTCTCATAGAGATGCGCTCTATCCTGGCTCTCATAGAGATGCGCTCTATCCTGGCTCTCATAGAGATGTGCTCCATCCTGGTTCTCATAGAGATGTGCTCTATCCTGATTCTCATTGAGATTTGCTCTATCCTGGTTTTCATAGAGATGTGCTCTATCCTGGCTCTCATAGAGATGCGCTCTATCCTGGTTCTCACAGAGATGTGCTCTATCCTGGCTCTCATAGAGATGCGCTCTATCCTGGTTCTCATAGAAATGCACTCTATCCTCGCACTCATACAAATGCACTCTATCCTGGTTCTCAAAGAGATGCGCTCTATTCTGGTTCTCATAGAGATGCGCTCTATCCTGGCTCTCATAGAGATGCGCTCTATCTTGGTTCTCACAGAGATGTGCTCTATTCTGGTTCTCATAGAGATGTGCTCTATCCTGGCTCTCATAGAGATGTGCTCTATCCTGGCTCTCATAGAGATGCGCTCTATCCTGGCTATCAGAGAGATGCGCTCTATCCTGGCTCTCACAGAGATGCGGTCTATCCTGGTTCTCATAGAGATGCGCTCTATCCTGGTTCTCATGGAGATGTGCTCTATCCTGGCTCTCATAGAGATGCGCTCTATCCTGGTTCTCATAGAGATGCGCTCTATCCTGGTTCTCAAAGAGATTCGCTCTATCCTGGCTCTCATAGAGATGTGCTCTATCCTGGTTCTCATAGAGATGTGCTCTATCCTGGCTCTCATAGAGATGCGCTCTATCCTGGTTCTCATAGAGATGTGCTCTATCCTGGCTCTCATAGAAATGCGCTCTATCCTGGCTTTCATAGAGCTGCGCTCTATCCTGGTTCTCATAGACATGTGCTCTATCCTGGCTTTCATAGAGATGCGCTCTATCCTGGCTTTCAAAGAGACGTGCTCTATCCTGGTTCTCATAGAGATGTGCTCTATCCTGGTTCTCATAGAGATGCGCTCCATCCTGGCTCTCATAGAGATGTGCTCTATCCTGGTTCTCATAGAGATGCGTTCTATCCAGGCTCTCATACAGATGCACTCCATCCTAGTTCTCATAGAGATGTGCTCTATCCTAGTTCTCATAGAGATGCACTCTATCCTGGCTTTCATAGAGATGCGCTCTATCCTGGCTCTCAGAGAAATGTGCTCTATCCTGGTTCTCATAGAGATGTGCTCTATCCTGGCTCTCATAGAGATGTGCTCTATCCTGGCTCTCATAGAGATGTGCTCTATCCTGGTTCTCATAGAGATGCGCTCTATCCTGGTTCTCATAGAGATGCGTTCTATCCTGGCTCTCATAGAGATGCACTCTATCCTAGTTCTCATACAGATGCACTCTATCCTGGTTCTCATAGAAATGTTCTCTATCGTGATTCGCATTGAGATTTGCTCTATCCTGGCTTTCATAGAGATGCGCTCTATCCTGGTTCTCATAGAGATGTGCTCTATCCTGGTTCTCATAGAGATGTGCTCTATCCTTGTTCTCATAGAGATGTGCTCTTTCCTGGCTCTCATAGAGATGTGCTCTATCCTGGTTCTCATAGAGATGTGATCTATCCTGGTTCTCATAGAGATGTGATCTATCCTGGTTCTCATAGAGATGCGCTCTATCTTTGTTCTCATAGAGATATGCTCTATCCTGGTTCTCATAGAGATGCGCTCTATCGTTGTTCTCATAGAGATGTGCTCTATCCTGGTTCTCATAGAGATGTACTCTATCCTGGTTCTCATAGAGATGTGCTCTATCCTGGTTCTCATAGAGATGTGCTCTATCCTGGTTCTCATAGAGATGTGCTCTATCCTGGTTCTCATAGAGATGTGCTCTATCCTGGCTCTCATAGAGATGCGCTTTCTGCTAGTTCTCATAGAGATGCGCTCTATCCTGGTTCTCATAGAGATGCGCTCTATCCTGGTTCTCATAGAGAAGCGCGCTATCCTGGTTCTCATAGAGATGTGCTCTATCCTGGCTTTCATAGAGATGTGCTCTATCCTGGCTTTCATAGAGATGTGCTCTATCCTGGCTTTCATAGAGATGTGCTCTATCCTGGCTCTCATAGAGATATGTTCTATCCTTGTTCTCATAGAGATGTGCTCTATCCTGGTTCTCATAGAGATGCGCTCTATCCTGGTTCTCATAGAGATGCTCTCTATCGTTGTTCTCATAGAGATGTGCTCTATCCTGGTTCTCATAGAGATGTGCTCTATCCTGGTTCTCATAGAGATGTGCTCTATCCTGGTTCTCATAGAGATGCGCTCTATCCTGGTGCTCATAGAGATGTGCTCTATCCTGGTTCTCATAGAGATGTGCTCTATCCTGGTTCTCATAGAGACGTGCTCTATCCTGGCTTTCATAGAGATGCGCTCTATCCTGGCTCTTATAGAGATGCGCTCTATCCTGGCTCTCATAGAGATGTGCTCTATCCTGGCTTTCATAGAGATGTGCTCTATCTTGGCTCTCATAGAGATCCGCTTTCTGCTAGTTCTCATAGAGATGTGCTCTATCCTAGTTCTCATAGAGATGTGCTCTATCCTGGTTCTCATAGAGAAGCGCTCTATCCTGGTTCTCATAGAGATGTGCTCTATCCTGGCTTTCATAGAGATGTGCTCTATCCTGGCTCTTATAGAAATGCGCTCTAACATGGCTTTCATAGAAATGTGCTCTATCCTGGCTTTCATAGAGATGCACTCTATCCTGGTTCTCATAGAGATGTGCTCTATCCTGGCTTTCATAGAGATGTGCTCTATCCTGGTTCTCATAGAGATGTGATCTATCCTGGTTCTCATAGAGATGTGATCTATCCTGGCTTTCATAGAGATGCGCTCTATCCTGGTTCTCATAGAGATGTGATCTATCCTGGTTCTCATAGAGATGTGATCTATCCTGGCTCTCATAGAGATGTGTTCTATCCTGGCTCTCATAGAGATGCGCTCTATCCTGGCTTTCATAGAGATGCGCTCTATCCTGGTTTTCATAGAGATGTGCTCTATCCTGGTTCTCATAGAGATGTGTTCTATCCTGGCTTTCATAGAGATGCGCTCTTTCCTGGTTCTCATAGAGATGTGATCTATCCTGGTTCTCATAGAGATGTGATCTATCCTGGTTCTCATAGAGATGCACTCTATCCTGGCTCTCATAGAGATGTGCTCTATCCTGGCTTTCATAGAGATGTGATCTATCCTGGCTCTCATAGAGATGTGCTCTATCCTGGCTCTCATAGAGATGTGATCTATCCTGGTTCTCATAGAGATGCGCTCTATCCTGGCTCTCATAGAGATGCACTCTATCCTGGCTCTCATAGAGATGCGCTCTATCCTGGCTTTCATAGAGATGTACTCTATCCTGGCTCTTATAGAGATGCGCTCTATCCTAGTTCTCATAGAGATGCGCTCTATCCTGGCTCTTATAGAGATGTGCTCTAACCTGGCTCTTATAGAGAAGCGCTCTATCCTGGCTCTCATAGAGATGTGCTCTATCCTGGCTTTCATAGAGATGTGCTCTATCCTGGATCTCATAGAGATGTGCTCTATCCTGGCTTTCATAGAGATGTGCTCTATCCTGGCTCTTATAGAGAAGCGCTCTATCCTGGCTTTCATAGAGATGCACTCTCTCCTGGTTCTCATAGAGATGCGCTCTATCCTGGCTCTCATAGAGATGTGTTCTATCCTGGCTCTCATAGAGATGCGCTCTATCCTGGCTTTCATAGAGATGTACTCTATCCTGGCTCTTATAGAGATGCGCTCTATCCTAGTTCTCATAGAGATGCGCTCTATCCTGGCTCTTATAGAGATGTGCTCTATCCTGGCTCTTATAGAGAAGCGCTCTATCCTGGCTCTCATAGAGATGTGCTCTATCCTGGCTTTCATAGAGATGTGCTCTATCCTGGTTCTCATAGAGATGTGCTCTATCCTGGCTTTCATAGAGATGTGCTCTATCCTGGCTCTTATAGAGAAGCGCTCTATCCTGGCTCTCATAGAGATGCGCTCTATCCTGGTTCTCATAGAGATGTGCTCTATCCTGGTTCTCATAGAGATGTGATCTATCCTGGCTCTCATAGAGATGCGCTCTATCCTGGCTTTCATAGAGATGTACTCTATCCTGGCTCTTATAGAGGTGCGCTCTATCCTAGTTCTCATAGAGATGCGCTCTATCCTGGCTCTTATAGAGATGTGCTCTATCCTGGCTCTTATAGAGAAGCGCTCTATCCTGGTTCTCATAGAGATGTGCTCTATCCTGGCTTTCATAGAGATGTGCTCTATCCTGGCTCTCATAGAAATGCGCTCTAACATGGCTTTCATAGAAATGTGCTCTATCCTGGCTTTCATAGAGATGCGCTCTATCCTGGTTCTCATAGAGATGTGATCTATCCTGGCTTTCACAGAGATGCGCTCTATCCTGGCTTTCATAGAGATGCGCTCTATCCTGGTTTTCATAGAGATGTGCTCTATCCTGGTTCTCATAGAGATGTGTTCTATCCTGGCTTTCATAGAGATGCGCTCTTTCCTGGTTCTCATAGAGATGTGATCTATCCTGGTTCTCATAGAGATGTGATCTATCCTGGTTCTCATAGAGATGCACTCTATCCTGGCTCTTATAGAGATGTGCTCTATCCTGGCTTTCATAGAGATGCACTCTATCCTGGTTCTCATAGAGATGCGCTCTATCCTGGCTCTCATAGAGATGTGTTCTATCCTGGCTCTCATAGAGATGCGCTCTATCCTGGCTTTCATAGAGATGTACTCTATCCTGGCTCTTATAGAGATGCGCTCTATCCTAGTTCTCATAGAGATGCGCTCTATCCTGGCTCTTATAGAGATGTGCTCTATCCTGGCTCTTATAGAGAAGCGCTCTATCCTGGCTCTCATAGAGATGTGCTCTATCCTGGCTTTCATAGAGATGTGCTCTATCCTGGTTCTCATAGAGATGTGCTCTATCCTGGCTTTCATAGAGATGTGCTCTATCCTGGCTCTTATAGAGAAGCGCTCTATCCTGGCTTTCATAGAGATGCACTCTATCCTGGTTCTCATAGAGATGCGCTCTATCCTGGCTCTCATAGAGATGTGTTCTATCCTGGCTCTCATAGAGATGCACTCTATCCTGGCTTTCATAGAGATGTACTCTATCCTGGCTCTTATAGAGATGCGCTCTATCCTAGTTCTCATAGAGATGCGCTCTATCCTGGCTCTTATAGAGATGTGCTCTATCCTGGCTCTTATAGAGAAGCGCTCTATCCTGGCTCTCATAGAGATGTGCTCTATCCTGGCTTTCATAGAGATGTGCTCTATCCTGGTTCTCATAGAGATGTGCTCTATCCTGGCTTTCATAGAGATGCGCTCTATCCTGGTTCTCATAGAGATGTGCTCTATCCTGGTTCTCATAGAGATGTGATCTATCCTGGCTCTCATAGAGATGCGCTCTATCCTGGCTTTCATAGAGATGTGATCTATCCTGGCTCTTATAGAGATGCGCTCTATCCTAGTTCTCATAGAGATGCGCTCTATCCTGGCTCTTATAGAAATGCGCTCTAACATGGCTTTCATAGAAATGTGCTCTATCCTGGCTTTCATAGAGATGCGCTCTATCCTGATTCTCATAGAGATGTGATCTATCCTGGCTTTCACAGAGATGCGCTCTATCCTGGCTTTCATAGAGATGCGCTCTATCCTGGTTTTCATAGAGATGTGCTCTATCCTGGTTCTCATAGAGATGTGTTCTATCCTGGCTTTCATAGAGATGCGCTCTTTCCTGGTTCTCATAGAGATGTGATCTATCCTGGTTCTCATAGAGATGTGATCTCTCCTGGTTCTCATAGAGATGCACTCTATCCTGGCTCTCATAGAGATGTGCTCTATCCTGGCTTTCATAGAGATGCACTCTATCCTGGTTCTCATAGAGATGCGCTCTATCCTGGCTCTCATAGAGATGTGTTCTATCCTGGCTCTCATAGAGATGCGCTCTATCCTGGCTTTCATAGAGATGCACTCTATCCTGGCTCTTATAGAGATGCGCTCTATCCTAGTTCTCATAGAGATGCGCTCTATCCTGGCTCTTATAGAGATGTGCTCTATCCTGGCTCTTATAGAGAAGCGCTCTATCCTGGCTCTCATAGAGATGTGCTCTATCCTGGCTTTCATAGAGATGTGCTCTATCCTGGTTCTCATAGAGATGTGCTCTATCCTGGCTTTCATAGAGATGTGCTCTATCCTGGCTCTTATAGAGAAGCGCTCTATCCTGGCTTTCATAGAGATGCACTCTATCCTGGTTCTCATAGAGATGCGCTCTATCCTGGCTCTCATAGAGATGTGTTCTATCCTGGCTCTCATAGAGATGCACTCTATCCTGGCTTTCATAGAGATGTACTCTATCCTGGCTCTTATAGAGATGCGCTCTATCCTAGTTCTCATAGAGATGCGCTCTATCCTGGCTCTTATAGAGATGTGCTCTATCCTGGCTCTTATAGAGAAGCGCTCTATCCTGGCTCTCATAGAGATGTGCTCTATCCTGGCTTTCATAGAGATGTGCTCTATCCTGGTTCTCATAGAGATGTGCTCTATCCTGGCTTTCATAGAGATGTGCTCTATCCTGGCTCTTATAGAGAAGCGCTCTATCCTGGCTCTCATAGAGATGCGCTCTATCCTGGTTCTCATAGAGATGTGCTCTATCCTGGTTCTCATAGAGATGTGATCTATCCTGGCTCTCATAGAGATGCGCTCTATCCTGGCTTTCATAGAGATGTGATCTATCCTGGCTCTTATAGAGATGCGCTCTATCCTAGTTCTCATAGAGATGTGCTCTATCCTGGCTCTTATAGAGATGTGCTCTATCCTGGCTCTTATAGAGAAGCGCTCTATCCTGGTTCTCATAGAGATGCGCTCTATCCTGGCTTTCATAGAGATGTGCTCTATCCTGGCTCTCATAGAAATGCGCTCTAACATGGCTTTCATAGAAATGTGCTCTATCCTGGCTTTCATAGAGATGCGCTCTATCCTGGTTCTCATAGAGATGTGATCTATCCTGGCTTTCACAGAGATGTGCTCTATCCTGGTTCTCATAGAGATGTGCTCTATCCTGGTTCTCATAGAGATGTGATCTATCCTGGCTCTCATAGAGATGTGTTCTATCCTGGCTCTCATAGAGATGCGCTCTATCCTGGCTCTCTTATGATATGCGCTCTATCCTGGTTTTCATAGAGATGTGCTCTATCCTGGTTCTCATAGAGATGTGTTCTATCCTGGCTTTCATAGAGATGCGCTCTTTCCTGGTTCTCATAGAGATGTGATCTATCCTGGTTCTCATAGAGATGTGATCTATCCTGGTTCTCATAGAGATGCACTCTATCCTGGCTCTCATAGAGATGTGCTCTATCCTGGCTTTCATAGAGATGCACTCTATCCTGGTTCTCATAGAGATGCGCTCTATCCTGGCTCTCATAGAGATGCGCTCTATCCTGGCTTTCATACAGATGTACTCTATCCTGGCTCTTATAGAGATGCGCTCTATCCTAGTTCTTATAGAGATGCGCTCTATCCTGGCTCTTATAGAGATGTGCTCTATCCTGGCTCTTATAGAGAAGCGCTCTATCCTGGCTCTCATAGAGATGCACTCTTTCCTAGTTCTCAATGAGATGCGCTCTATCCTGGTACTCATAGAGATGTGCTCTATCCTGGCTCTCATAGAGATGCGCTCTTTCCTGGCTCTCATAGAGATGTGCTCTATCCTGCCTCTCATAGAGATGTGCTCTATCCTGGCTCTCATAGAGATGTGCTCTATCCTGGCTTTCATAGAGATGCGCTCTTTCCTGGCTCTCATAGAGATGTGCTCTATCCTGGCTCTCATAGAGATGTGATCTATCCTGGCTCTCATAGAGATGTGCTCTATCCTGGCTTTCATAGAGATGTGCTCTATCCTGGCTCTCATAGAGATGTGCTCTATTCTGGCTCTCATAGAGATGTGATCTATCCTGGCTCTCATAGAGATGTGCTCTATCCTGGTTCTCATAGAGATGTGCTCTATCCTGGTTCTCATAGAGATGCGCTCTATCCTGGTTCTCATAGAGATGCGCTCTATCCTGGTTCTCATTGAGATGTGCCCTATCCTGGTTCTAATTGAGATGTGCTCTATCCTGGCTCGTAGAGGGGGGTCCTGGGTGGGCGACCCTTTTCTATTACATCCATATGACCACATAGGCTCAATCAGATTTAAGGATACTATATTCAATGATGAAGCTGTAATTTCCAGCTGGAAGGCCATCAGAGAACTGGTTTACTCGTGACAGACGTCTATAAAGTTTTCTGAAGGACGGTAAAGCTGCCACTCTCATCCAGTTGATAAAGTCATCATTTATATAGCCATTGTTATTGGGGTCAAGAGAATCAAGAGCGGAAGCTGGTTTCTGCCAATAGGGTGGCCTGGCGCTTCCTGCAAAGACAACAAAATGGTTGGTTGGCTGCTCTTGTGTTTTAAAACTCATCTAAAACCTTTCTTAGGGGATGATAACTGTGTTAGAGTAAAGAATGTAAAATGTTTTTGTACTGTAGACCACCAGGGACTTTAGTACTAATGGATTTGTCTGAAAATTTTCTAAAGCAATAAATGTTATAAAATAAAAATAAAATTAAACCTTTTACTTTTAGGGTATGATCACACTAAGTAAATTCAGGCAAACTCCCCGCTGATTTGAAGAGTATTCTACCTCAGATTCAGAGTGAATTCTGTCTGGAATCGATTTTGTGTCTTTCATTTGCAGGTGGAATCTGTTGGCGGCCTACGTATCTATATATCTTTCTCTTTTAGGTTTTTGGCTGCTTGATTAAAATTGCATAGTGGACTAGATACTTTAGGGGGAGTCTTTTCTTTGCAGGATAACCATTAAATATGGATCCCATCACACAATTGATGCCATAGGGAAAGCTATTTCTCCTCCTTTTCTCCTTACAGGAAGGACTGACCACATGCTAATACTTATGATACACCTATGTATACTTGTGCTCTGTGATACACCGATGTAAACTTATGGTGCACATATACCATCTTATTGGTCTGGTAGATGTTTAAATATACCTCCCTGATGACACTATCACCAATTTGACAGCAGAAACGCGTTGGTGGTATTCTGTATTATTAGCACCACTGAGCTAGGAGGCCTCCAATAATACCAGTGAGTGCTTTAAACACATATAGGTGATTGTACCTGACCATGAGTTGTAAATTTTTACATATCACATTTTGATATACACAATTGTCCCCTAATTTTAATTATACTATTAAAAGTTATATCTTAGGTACTTCCCGAGCACTTTTTTGCTCATTAGTTTTGATGGAATCAATTTCAACAGGATTTCCACGACCATGTTCATGCATAAACATTTCTGAGTATTTTCCTCTGGAAGAATGAAAGGGTACTCAGGAGGCAAAAAAAAAATGTTTTCAAATCAACTGGTGCCAGAAAGTTATACAGATCTGTAAATTACTTAAAAATCTTAATCCTTCCACTACTTACCAGCTGCTGTATGCTCCACAGTAAGTTGTGTAATTCTTTCCAGTCTAAACACAGTGATCTCTGCTGATACCTCCGTCTGTATCAGGAACTGTCCAGAGCAGGAGCAAATCCCCATAGCAAACCTCTCCTGCTCCGGACAGTTCCTGACATGGACAGAGGTGTCAGCAGAGAGCACTGTGGTTATACTGGAAAGAACTACACAACTTCTTCTGCAGAATACAGCAGCTAATAAGTACTGGAAGGATTAAGATTTTTAAATAGAAGTAATTTACAAATCAGTATAACTTTTTGCCACCATTTGATTTGAAAACATATGTTTCTCTCCAGGCCACAGCATGGTGCCAGCAGCTACATCTAATGTATTTATTATTTTCTACTTACTTAAGTGCTGCCCCCCTTGATACTGCTGCCCTAGGCACAGGCTGTCATCTGCCCATTCCCAGAACCTCTCGTAAAGACTCGCTTCTTCTGTCTTCTTGCTTCGCCATAGTTTTGTCTTATTCATATTACCTGTCCTGTATGTCCTGCAAGCTTACCTGATCCAAATATCCAGCTCTGCTTGCCGTCTTCTGGACTGTTGGCTCTAAGGGTACGGTCCCACGTGACGCTAACGCAGCATAATTCATGCTGTGCAAACTATGTAGCGCAGCGAGAAATACGCTGCGTATTTTGTGATCAGCATAGACACAGGGCTACCCGGCGGTAGCCTTGTGTGTTCAGTGAAGTTTGGATACGGGGCTGCACGTCACAGTCACTCCAGCGCGCGGGCCCGCAGTGTATTGACGCAGTGTATTTTGTGCTGCTCTGCAGATTTTGTGCAGCTTGAAATACGCTGTGTTGGGCTACGTGGGAACGTATCCTTTAAGTTATAGATCACAGGGGGTGCAAGCGCTGGAACCCCCCGCGATCTCCTGAACGGGGCTTCCTGCAGGGGTCAGACGGCCCCTTCCGGCAAATTGCCGGGGCCCCGTGCAGGAGATTGCGGGGGGTCCCAGCACTCAGACCTCCTGCAATCTATAACTTATCCCCTATCCTTTAGATAGGGGATAAGTTATATTTCACTAGACTACTCCTCTAATCTGATCTGTATCCACCTTACCTCTTCACCAGTGTTTCCCAACCAGGGTGCCTCCAGCTGTTGCAAAACAACAACTCCCAGCATGCCCGGACAGCCGAAGGCTGTCCTGGCATGCTGGAAGTTGTAGTTTTGCAACAGCTGGAGGCACCCTGGTTGGGAAACACTGCTCTAGTCCATTCTGTTGCTAACATGGACTGATTGACTATGGCTTTCCCCTATTGTTATGGACTAACTGTATCTATATGTTGCAAGCTAAGGCTGGGTTCACACCACGTTTTGTTAAATACGGTTCCCGTATTCAGGAACCGTATTTAATGCATGTCTATGAGCCGACTGGAGTGAACCGCAGCCTCTGGTCGACCACGTTTTTGCTTGCGGTCGGGAAACCGCATACGGCCGAAAACGAAGCCGACCGGAGGCTGCGGTTCACTCCAGTCGGCTCACAGACATGCATTAAATACGGTTCCCGAATACGGCTGAGTGCGAGCGCCGCGATTAACCCCTTAAGGACCAAGGACGTACCGATGCGTCCTTTGTCCTGCTCTCCTGATATAATGCGGGGTTGCACAGTAACCCCGCATCATATCACGGCGGGCCCGGCGTCATAGTGAAGCCGGGACCCGCCTCTAATAGCGTGCAGCGCCGATCGCGGCGCCGCGCACTATTAACCCTTTAGCCGCGCGCTCAGAGCTGAGCCGCGCGGCTAAAAGCGAAAGTTGCCGGCTAGCTCAGTGGGCTGTTCGGGATAGCCGCGGCTAAATCGCGGCATCCCGGACAGCTTACAGGACAGCGGGAGGGCCCCTACCTGCCTCCTCGCTGTCCGATCGCTGAATGACTGCTCAGTGCCTGAGATGCAGGCATGAGCAGTCATGCGGCAGAATCGTCGATCACTGGTTTCCTATGAGAAACCAGTGATCAATGATGAAGATCAGTGTGTGCAGTGTTATAGGTCCCTATGGGACCTATAACACTGCCAAAAAAAAGTGAAAAAAAAAGTGAAGAAAGATCATTTAACTCCTCCCCTATTAAAAGTTTGAATAACCCCCCTTTTCCAATAAAAAAAAAAAAAAAACAGTGTAAATAAAAATACACATATATGGTATCACCGCGTGTGGAAATGTCCGAATTATAAAAATATATCATTAATTAAACCGCTCGGTCAATGGCGTGCGCGCCAAAAAATTCCAAAGTCCAAAATAGTTCATTTTTGGTCACTTTTTATGTCATTTAAAAATGAATAAAAAGCGATCAATAAGTCCTATCAATGCAAAAATGGTACCGTTAAAAACTTCAGATCACGGCACAAAAAATGAGCCCTCATACCGCCCCATAAACGGAAAAATAAAAAAGTTATAGGGGTCAGAAGATGACAATTTTAAACGGATTAATTTTCCTGCATGTAGTTATGATTTTTTCCAGAAGTCCGACAAAATCAAACCTATATAAATAGGGTATCATTTTAATCATATGGACCTACAGAATAAAGATAAGGTGTCATTTTTACCGAAAAATGTACTACGTAGAAACCCCCAAAAGTTACAAAACTGCGTTTTTTTTTCAATTTTGTCGCACAATGATTTTTTTTTCCATTTCACCATAGATTTTTGGGCAAAATGACTGACGTCATTACAAAGTAGAATTGGTGGCGCAAAAAATAAGCCATCATATGGATTTTTAGGTGCAAAATTGAAAGAGTTATGATTTTTTAAAGGCAAGGAGCAAAAAACGAAAATGCAAAAACGGAAAAAACCCCGGTCCTTAAGGGGTTAAGCCACGCCCCCCTTCCTCCCAGCCGTATACGGGAACCGTATTTAACAAAACGTGGTGTGAACCCAGCCTAATACAGTATTAACCCAACGCACTCTCTGGACTCCATCTTACCTGGTAACACAAAACATGGCTTTTAGATCCCACCTGCAACGTCTCTAAATCATGTTCCAGGATCACTACAGCCAGCAAAATATTATGTAACATTTGAATTCAAAGAAGGAGGACGCCCAAGGAAAAACTAGATTCCAAATATGATGCGGGGAATACACAATACCTGCAAAAGCCTGCACAAGGTTATCTTTTGGTTTGGGGTTACTGAACCTCACATTCTTATCAGACCACCAGGTGTTTCCAGTCTTCAGAAGTGGAACTTCGACTACGGGGGACGTGGGTTCCGGCTGATAGATCAACCTTATTGTATCTAAGAGAAAAGGACAAAGAAGATTATTCACAATCACTGAGATTTATTTCCATCATATGGCCAGAACAGGTTAGGAATATCCCTTTGGGGTGTATTCGCACGTACGGTATTCTGCGCAAACTTGATGCTGCAGATTTGAAACTGTTTTTAGTTATTTCGTTTACATTGAAATCTGGTGCTTAAGATCTGCAGCATTAAATACGCGTAGGATTCTGTGCGTGTGAATACATCCTTGGGGTTAGGTCACAAACAGAACATATCAAGTGTTCCCGCTGCAAAAAATCCCCTGGGCAGCGGGAAATGCGCTTTATATGGGCTATGAATAGACACAAAATACGCTGCAACCTGTGTGCGCGGTAAGGTTAGGGTCACACGCAGTGAACGCTGTAATAAATCCACTACACGGCAGGAAATACGCTGCATATTCTGCTATGAGCTAACACCAGGGCTTTCCCTTCCACAGCCCTGTGTGTGCAGTAAGGTTTGGAGCCGGGCCCTCTGCATCACAGTTATGTCAGTGTGCTCAACCCGCCTCCAAACCTTACTGCACACACAGGGCTGTGGAAGGGAAAGCCCTGGTGTTAGCTCATAGGAGAATATGCAGTGTATTTCCTGCCGTGTGGTGGATTTATTACAGCGTCCACTGCGTGTGACCCTACCCTTAGGGTGTATTCACAAGTACAGTATCCTGCACATATTTGATGCTGCAGATTTGAAGTTGTGTTCAGTCAGTTAGTTTACATTGAACTTTGCAGCATAAAATCTGCAGCTTCAATTCTTGTACATGAAATATGTGCAGGTTATTGTATGTGTGAATAGACCCTTAATATACAAAATATAAAAGAAAACTGCAGGGCCAAGGCTGGTTTTAGTGGTTGTCAAACTAAAAGAAGAGCATAGAAAACTTCACCATCCTAAACCACCTAGAACTTTTCCATTATCCTCTCTACTATTTAAAGGGGTACTCCCACCTGTCTCTCGTTCCCTCTATTTTGCGGCTGCGACTTACACAATTTGCATAACTCCCATTGACTTTAAAGGGTTACTCCACTGAAAAACCTTTTTTTCAGTGGAGTACCCCACTGAACAGTTAAACAGATTTGTAAATTACTTCCATTTAAAAAAATTTATCCTTCCATCACTATGATCCACAGGAAGTTCTTTTCATTTTGAATTTCCTTTCTGTCTGACCACAGTGCTCTCTGCTGACACCACTGTCCATTTAAGGAACTATCCAGAGCAGGAGAGGTTTTCTATGGGAATTTTCTTCTACTCTGGACAGTTCCTGACATGGACAGAGGTGTCAGCAGAGAGCACTGTGGTCAGACAGAAAGGAAATTCAGAAAGAAAAGAACGTCCTGTGGATCATACAGCAGCTGATAAATACTTGTAAGGATTAAGATTTTTTTAATAGAAGTAATTTACAAATCTGAAATCTGTAAAATTTTCTGGTACCAGTTCATTTAAAAAAAAAAAAATTCCAGTGGAGTACCCCTTTAATGGGAGTTGCGCAAACGGAGTAGTCCCATGAGCTTTGATCATTTTTCATAAGACTGTAAATAAGCTTTCAGGGCTGAAGCCATAAAGCTATCCACATTCTAAGTATACTGCCCTTTAAAGGCTATGAACATCTTTGCACTCATTTTTTACAGCTAATTTGTTTGCTAAGGTTGCATCACGTCAGTTTCCCATAGTAAATAGATGTAAAATGTATTTGCTGTACTAATTGTGATTTTCAGGCCATGTTCACATGGAGGAATTGCTGAGCAGAATTCTGTGGGAATATTCGGCTCAGAACTTCCACTGCTCCGCCGTCCCATTGATTTCCAAGGGATTCTGCTGCACTGTGCACACAACGGAATTTCCATGACAGATGTTTCTGCTGCAGAAATCCTGATTCTGACATCCGCAGACACATTGAACTGCTCAATGTTTCTGTGGATTCTGCTCAGTGGCGTAGCAGCCGGGGTGCGGGGTGACACCATGGTGCACAGTGATGTGAGGGTTGGGGGTGATGATGCAGACATATGGCACAGTAATGGGGGTGCGTGGTAATATTATATTTAGAGGCTGCAGTGTGTGGTAGTATTATATTCAGAGGGTGCAGTGTGTGATAGTATTATATTCAGAGGGAACAGTGTGTGGCAGTATTATATTCAGAGGGTGCAGTGTGTTGTAGTATTATATTTAGAGGGTACAGTGTGTGGCAGTATTATATTTAGAGGGTGCAGTGTGTGGTAGTATATTCAGAGGCCGCAGTGTGTGGTAATATCATATTCATAGGGCACAGTGTGTGGCAATATTATATTCAGAGGGCACAGTGTGCGGTATTATTATATTCAGAGGGTACAGTGTGTGGTAGTATTATATTTAGAGGGTACAGTGTGTGGCAGTATTATATTTACAGGGTACAGTTTGTGGCAGTATTATATTCAGAGGGCGCATTGTGTGGCAGAATTATATTTAGGGGTGCAGTGTGTGGTAGTATTATAGTTAAAGGGTACGGTGTGTGGTAGTATTATATTCAGATGTGCACAGTGTGTGGTAGTATTATATTCAGAGGGTGCAGTGTGTGGTAGAATTATATTAATTATTGTTTTCATATAGTAAGTGACAAAGTTAAATGGGAACTCCCGTGGAAAACAGTGCATGACCACAGTGCTCTCTGCTGACATATCTGTCCATTTTAGGAACTGTCCAGAGCAGCATATGTTTGCTATGGTAATTTTCTCCTACTTTGGACAGTTCTTAAAATGGACAGAGATGTCAGCAGAGAGCTCTGTGTTCCAAAAAGAAAACCCTTTTCTCTGTAGTATTCAGCAGCTAATAAGTACTGGAAGGATTAAGATTTAATAGAAGTAATTTACAAATCTGTTTAACTTTCTGGCACCAGTTAATAAAAAAAAAAAAAAAAAAAAAAAAAAAAAAGGTTTTCCACGGGAGTACCCATTTAAGTGCAGAATATTAAGCCTGAAGAAGTCAATTTAGCTGAATTAGACAACAGAGAATATGTCAATAACTGTGAGTCACCTATATCATTGTCCTATCAGAGCTGTAGTCACTTGTATGTTCTGCAGTGCAGAGATGATGGGTGAATCAAAAACTCCCAACATCCTCCCCCCCCCCCCCCCCCCCCCCCCCCTTGGGAACCGTCATTTCACATGGTGAAAACTTCTGTACCACTTTACCCTTACTTGTCAATTAGTATAGTTGATTATAATATTGATTAGTACAACCAGACACCAGAGGTGGAGTGTACATTTCTACAAATCTGTTTAATTACCTTCTAAATCTACTGCTATATCTATGAACTCCCAAAATGCAGCAAACATACAAAAATTGGAGTAATTACAAAAACTTAAATTGGACAAAATTACTTTAATTATCAATGCAATATACATAAAAATTAGAGGAATTTCACCCAGAGGGGAAATGAAACAACAAGGAGACACTCCATATCCTAGAACATGCCTAAAACAGTAGAGTATATTATATGTATAATGCAAGATCCATGCATCAGAGTCAAATGTTATCACACACAAACACATCACATGCATTGTTGTCTATGGAGATGGCGCATTTCCGAGCGGTCCTAGCACCAGAGGTTCTTATTATAGAAGATGTTAGTTTTAGATCAATAGCAGAGAGGAGAGAATGTGTAGGATGATAGACAGGGATGAGAGAGATGTATGGAGGTGCAGCACTGTGGAGAGCTTCCGTGGGTGAGACTGATAATTTCATAATGTATTCTGGACGGAACGGGCATCAGTGACTGCCATCAGTATAGATCAGTGTATTGGAGAACCTGTGGCACACCGAGCCTCCTCTGTATGGTTACGCGGCCATAGTTCGCCATCAACCCATTCGGGACATCCCTGTGTCCTGAAAGATCTTTCCAGGACATAAGGATGTCCCCGTTACCTTTCTGCAGCCCCGCGTTAACTTTAAAAATGCAGGGGCCGCCGTGAGGTAGCGCACGCAGGGACGTCACTGACTTCCTGTGCGTGCGCCCATAGCAACAGCAGAGCAGAGCGGAGTGGAGCAGCGAGGAGGAGGATGTGCGCATGGTAAGTTACCTGTATGCACGTCATCTTCAGTTCTTCGACCACCGCTCCTCCGGTCCCGGGTCTATAGGCCATAGCAGTAGATTGTGGCCCCTGACCGGAGGAGCGGTGGATGGATCACTGAAGTGGGACAGTACACAGACATACAGCCTCCAGCCATACACTGTATATGGCTGAAGGCTGAATGTCTGTGGGGGAGCTATACTGAACCTAATGTGGATGAACTATACTGCACCTAATGTGGGGAACTATACTGCACCTAATGTGGGGGAACTATACTGCACCTAATGTGGGGGAACTATACTGCACCTAATGTGGGGGAACTATACTGCACCTAATGTGGGGGAACTATACTGCACCTAATGTGGGGAACTATATTGCACCTAATGTGGGGGAACTATATTGCACCTAATGTGGGGGAACTATACTGCACCTAATGTGGGAGAACTGTACTGACAACCTAAAGTGGGGGAACTATACTGCACCTAATGTGGGGGAACTATACTGACAACCTAAAGTGGGGGAACTATGCTGCACCTAATGTGGGGGAACTATACTGCACCTAATGTGGGGGAACTATATTGCACCTAATGTGGGCGAACTATACTGACTATACTGTTACGCCGAGCGCTCCGGGTCCCTGCTCCTCCCCGGAGCGCTCACGGCGTCTCTCTCCCTGCAGCGCCCCGGTCAGACCCGCTGACCGGGAGCGCTGCACTGACATTGCCGGCGGGGATGCGATTCGCATAGCGGGACGCGCCCGCTCGCGAATCGCATCCCAAGTCACTTACCCGTCCCGGTCCCCGGCTGTCATGTGCTGGCGCGCGCGGCTCCGCTCTCTAGGGCGCGCGCGCGCCAGCTCTCTGAGACTTAAAGGGCCAGTGCACCAATGATTGGTGCCTGGCCCAATTAGCTTAATTAGCTTCCACCTGCTCCCTGGCTATATCACCTCACTTCCCCTGCACTCCCTCGCCGGATCTTGTTGCCTTGTGCCAGTGAAAGCGTTTAGTGTTGTCCAAGCCTGTGTTACCTGATCTCCTGCTATCCATATTGACTACGAACCTTGCCGCCTGCCCCGACCTTCTGCTACGTCTGACCTTGCCTCTGCCTAGTACTTCTGTCCCACGCCATCTCAGCAGTCAGCGAGGTTGAGCCGTTGCTAGTGGATACGACCTGGTTGCTACCGCCGCAGCAAGACCATCCCGCTTTGCGGCGGGCTCTGTTGAACACCAGTAGCCACTTAGAACCGGTCCACCGGCACGGTCCACGCCAATCCCTCGCTGACACAGTGGATCCACAACCTGTAAGCCGAATCGTGACATATACTACACCTAATGTGGGGGAACTATACTGCCAACCTAATGTGGGGGGACCTATACTGCCAACCTAATGTGGGGGAACTACAACCTAATGTGGGGGAACTATGCTGACATCCTAATGTGGGTAACTATACTGCCAACCTAATGTGGGTGAACTACAACCTAATGTGGGGGGACGTATACTGCCAGCCTAATGTGGGGGAACTGTGGTGCCAATCTAATGTTGGGGAACTACAACCTAATGTGGGAGAACTATAAACTATCAATAAAAAATAAAATAAAAGTTTGGATCATTTAACTCTGTTGTTGTGTTCTTCTTTTTAAACAAAAGATGTTAATTAGTTATGGCAACTGTATGAGTTGTTTTTTCTAAACTTAAACCTCAGTATTCTGATTTAATTGCTGTGCTGGCACTTTGAGGGAAAAAAAGTTGGCGTGCATTACGGTTTGGGCACTCGGGCTCAAAAAAGTTCGCCATCACTGACCTACATTGTCCAGCAGTGTAAGTTAACGCTTTCTTTGCTGGGCTGGTGCACAGCGCTCAGCTCAGCAAGGGGTTAAGTGAGCCAGCAATGTGTATACTGTATACACATTGCAGGCTCACTGTAAGTTCTTGCGGAGCAGTAGATATAGGATGTATATCTACTGCTCAGCATCAGCTGTTTTGGAGTCCCAAAATCCACATCAGGATGATCGCAGGAGTGAGTGTCAGGAGTGACACTTGCTGCGATCTGTCCCTTACTGCAGGTACTACTGCTCCCAACATGGAGCACACCCTGCTCAATGCTGGGAGTTGTAGTACCTGCATTAATAGACAGATCGCAGCAAGTGTAACTTCTGACACCCTCTGTGATCCTCCTGTATAATATATAGATGCGGGCAGCCGCTCTTCTATGGTCCCCTGCACTGACGTATATATACACCTATTCATATTTCCCACAGAGAGTTGTGACTGGCTGGAACCATCTGGCCAATCAGAGCTCTCTGCGGGAAATATGGATAGGTGTATATGTACATCAGTGAAGGGACCATAGAAGAGCGGCCAGCCGCATCTATAAATTATACAGAAGGATCGCAACGGACCCGGAGCAATCTGTCAATTAGTACAGGTACTACTACTCCTATCATGGAACTGTGTGTGTTCCATGCTGGAAGTAGTAGTACAACCTAAAAATTCTAAAAAAAGAAAAAGTGAAAAACACACACACTACATTTTTATTATTGTTGGCTACATTTTTATTGCCCTGCCAGCCCACATAAATGGATCCCTGTTTAAAAATGTATTACAATTTTGTTATATGATAGATGCATTTCGTAAAAAATCACTACTGTATCTTTTTTTTTTTTTTTTTTTTATGGTACCCTACGAGATGTTAATAAAAAAGGTATCTCCATCCTTTTTTGGATCGCTAAAGTCCAAAAAAGTATAAAAAAAACGCCAAAGTTAAAACCCACACTGCGTTTTTCTTGGCGTTTTTTCACTCCCATAGACTTCTATAGGAGGAAAACGCAGAGATTTTCCCGAAAACGGCAGAATGGGCGTTTTTATTGGCGTTTTTGCCCCAAAACAATTTGTGGAAACCTAGCCTCAGGGTGACAATTAGAATTTAAACTATTTCAACAGTAAGACTAGGGTGGATCCGGGTGTTTTTGAGGTATAGATGACAAGATGGAGAAAGGAATTGAATAGAGGCAGCGAAAGATAGATCCCAACCCTAAGAAGGCAGGTGTGCTGTCTAGTAGTAATGGTAGTACCACACATCAAGATGAAAATGGAGGACAGCTCTCAAAGGCTGGAGAAAGAGAGGAAAGCATATATAAGGCAGTCTGCAGGGGAAAATTATATAAGCTGTATACAAGTGTAGAAAGAAGATCGAGCATATACAGCAACGGAGAAGGATGTAGAAGCAAAAGTAAACAAATTAAATACTTGTGTGTCTTAATAAGTACAATCCAAAGATATAAAAATGCAATAACCTTTAATAATACTAATGATGTCTACTCTAGTACTTACCATTAAACATGCTGTTGGCAATTGCCCCACATGGAGCCATTGGGGTTCCATTATTATATGCAGAGAATGGAGCACAGTAGCTACCTTTTTCTATGCTCTGTAAAATGATTTAATAAAAGTATAACATTAAATACTAATTCAATTGAGGCATTTCCCATATTTCCCGAATATGGCAGTGACATTTATCAATATTCTAAAGCTATAATCCTTACACTGGGGTCACTGATCATCACAGATACTTATTTACTGTAAGGCCGAAATCATGCCCCATGCATTCAATAATAGCCACATAATGTTGCCAATAATCTGGCAACATTGTACAGCCATAGGTGAATGCCTAAGGTCATGGTTAGGGCAACATGCGCTCACCCTTATGTGGGAATGTTGCCTAATGGGGGTTCTTACACAGTGCAGTTCTGCATCAAAAACACATGCAGTTTTTAATAAATAAAAATTCCAAAAGTAGGGTGTAGCTCACTAAAGCTTCAAATAACTGAGTTTACTGTACAGTTTCCAATACCCTTGGAGTTAAAAGTAAATAATAATAAACAAAACTACACTCCTCAAACTCATAAGATATTTAATATGTAGGTATTTGATATTATTATTAGGATATGTTTTCATGGTAGGAAACATATCCTAATCCCGGAAAAAACATTTCCATATCCCGGAAAACATGGGTCAACATTCTGCACATTTGCACAATCTGGCAGGTGCTAGGACCGGTCGGAAATGTGCCTTCTCATAGACTGAGGTGCATTTCCGAGTGAAATCCGCAGAAAGAATAGACATGTCTATTCTTTCTGCGGACGCCAGAATCGGGATTTCCACCATGTGCACAGTGCAGCAGAATTCCACTGAAATCAATGGGACTCTCGGCTGCAGCGGAATGTCCGAGCGAAATATTCTGGTGGGAATTTCACACAGATAATCCTCCGTGTGAACATACCCTAAGGGTATGAAGAACCGCGGCATGGTGCCTTTACATGTGCCTGCTCAGAGCTGCAATACGCCGCTACGAGAAGACACACTGAGATGTGCAAGTCACCGTGCACATGCGCAGTGTACTCGCACATCGCGACAGCTGTCAGCCTAGTTCATGGAGCAGGGGGAGCAGCCGCAATGTGTGTGAGTACACCGCGCATGCGCGGCTACTCGCACATCGCAGCAGTGTGTCTGCTCGTATCGGCGTGTTGCCGCTTTGAGCAGGCACATGTAAGGGCACCATGCAGAGGTCCTTCACCTGCAAATCTGCAGTGTAAAATACACCGTGGATCCGCTCATGTGAACTTACCCTTAGGGTGCGTTCACAGGTGCTTATTATCTGCTGCAGATTTGCTTCAGCAGATTTTGCTGCACATTGTAGTCAATGTACAGCAAAATCTGCAGCATCAAATCTGCAGCAGAAAATAAGCATGTGTGAACGCACCCTTACAAATAGAGCTACAGAAATCACCGCAACTGGAGAATCACAGGGCCCTCATGGTCGGTCCAGTCTTTATTATGTATATATTACGAACAAATACACTTCAGAATAAAATAAAAATAAAGCTACTATAAAATATAATAAACACTCCTAGAAGTATATATCATCAAAAAAAGGAATAGATAATAAAATAATTATGATCACCGCAATAAGTGATCATATGTTAATAAGCATGAAATCCTCTATGATATGCCACTATGAAAAGTCTTCCAAGTGAAAAGGCGCAAAAACACACTGCAACAAAATTATGCACACTCCCGCAAAAGTACCCTTCCAAATCCTTAAAGGGGTATTCCAGTGGAAAACTTTTTTTTTTTTTTTTATCAATTTGTGCCAGAAAGTTAAAGTTTCCTCTCTAGTATATAGCCCCTAAAAAGTACTGGGAGGATTAAGATATTTTTTTTATAGAAGTAATTTACAAATCTGTTTAACTTTCTGGCACCAGTTGATTTAAAAAAAAAAGAGTTTTCCACGGGAGTAGGTACTCCGGTGGGAAACATTATTTTTTTTTTAAATCAACTGGTGCCAGAAAGTTAAACAGATTTGTAAATTACTTCTTTAAAAAAAATCTTTATCCTTCCAGTACTTTTTAGCAGCTGTATGCTACAGAGGAAATTCTTTTCTTTTTTAATTAATTTTTTTGTCTTGTCCACAGTGCTCTCTGCTGACACCTGATGCCCTTATCAGGAACTGTCCAGAGCAGGAGAAAATCCTCATAACAAACCTATGCTGCTCTGGACAGTTCCTGACATGGACAGCAGAGGTCAGCAGAGAGCACTATGGACAAGACAAAAAAAATGTCAAAAATCAAAGAATTTCCTCTGTAGCATACAGCTGCTAATAAGTACTGGAAGGATAAAGATTTTTTTAATAGAAGTAATTAACAAATCTGTTTAACTTTCTGGCACCAGTTCATTTAAAGGAGTAGTCCAGTGGTGAGTCAGTGGTGAACAACTTATCCCCTATCTTAAGGATAGGGGATAAGTTGCAGATCGTGGGGGTTCCGACTGCTGGGGCCCCCTGCGATCTCCTGTACGGAGCCCCGACAGCCCGCGGGAAGGGGGTGTGTCGACCTCCGCACGAAGCGGCGGCCGACACGCCCCCTCAATACAACTCTATGGCAGAGCCGAAGTGCTGCCTTCGGCAATCTCCGGCTCTGCCATTGAGATGTATTGAGGGGGCGTGTCGGCCGCCGCTTTGTGCGGGGGTCGACACCCGCTATCTGGCCGGAGAGCCGGGGCCCTGTACAGAGAGATCGCAGGGGGCCCCAGCGGTCGGACCCCCCGCGATCTCAAACTTATCCCCTATCCTTAGGATAGGGGATACGTTTTTCACCACTGGACTACCCCTTTAAAAAAAAAAAAAAAATGAGTTTTCCACCGGAGTAACCGTGTAAATACAATTCCCCTCGTGTTTTTTTTTGAGGCCGTACTGCACTGTGTATGAGGACCCTAAAACACTACTGTACTCAATAACACAAAATACAGCACACAATCATTTTGCAATTTATAATTAAACTAATAATAGAAATAGATGGCAGCTACATTGTATATTGGTCACTGAACTGGAGTTTGTATGGTATACTTCAGTGTTTTTCAAACAGCGCGTCTCCCGCTGTTGCAAAACTACAACTCCCAGCATGCCCGGACAGCCTTTGGCTGTCCGGGCATGCTGGGAGTTGTAGTTTTGCAACAGGGGGAGACACGCTGTTTGGAAAACACTGCAGTATACTGGCTATTATATCTGCTTGTAATCTGAATAGGGTCAATAGATGATATCTATGGTACTAGCTATGGGTGATAAACAAAACAAAATATTGTTTGTTATGGATTGTAAATACGTATTTCCTACATCTTCACATTACATATCGTTTCTGATTATTTATCCACAATACAGGATTTTTTTGAGAAGACGTTCTGTAGGTGTAGTGAACAGTGAGTAATATTGTAGACTAGTCCCGGAAGTGGGGAGCGGTGTGGTAGACTGAGTTTATTACCCTGTTATAACGTTACTGTGTAGATAAGCAGCATTATATTGAGCTTATCTCATATCTCCTGTATCACGTTATCTTCAGGGATGATTCGGTTTTTATGCCAGAGTAAAGGACAATTATTGGGTAGAATCACATTAAAGGGGTACTCTACTCGAAAATATTTATTTCTAAAAATCAACCGGTGCCAAAAAGTTAAACAGATTTGTAAATGACTTCTAGTTAAAAATCTTATTCCTTCCAATACTTAACAGCTGCTGTGTATTACAGAGGAAGTAGTATAGTCCTTTTCTGTCTGCCCTCTCTCTGCTGCCACCTCTGTCTATGTCAGGAACTGTCCAGAGTAGGAGCAAATCCCCATAGGAAACCTCTCCTGCTCTGAACAGTTCCTGACATGGACAGAGGTGTCAGCGGAGTGCACTGTGATCAGACAGAAAAGATCTACACAACTTCCTGTGGAGCATACAGCAGCTGATAAGTACTGGATAAGGATTAAGATATATATATTTTTTTTAATCCAAGTAATTTACAAATCTGTTTAACTTTCTGGCATCAGTTGATTTGAAAAAAAAATTGTTTTCTACCGGAGTACCCCTTTAAACTGAAGCATTCGGAATCACTATGCAAAGTGAACATATTCAGCGCATGCGCGAGAATTCATCAGTTTGTCATGAATCTAATCCTTTAGGATGGACTAAAAATTATTGTTTTACTGCTAGTCAATAGCAACGAAGACAGGAGGAAAGACCAGTGAACTGTGAGGCCGGTTTCACACGGCAGAATTTATGCATTGAATTCTGCATGAATTTATAGCAAATTCACTTCAATGAAATTCCTGCAGCAGAAATTCTGCTGTGTGAATGGGACAGCGGACTCCGATTGAAGTGAACTGGCTATACATTCATGCAGAATTTTCATGCAGAATTCAGTGCAGAAATTCTGCTGTGTGAACCCGGCCTAAGGGTGCGTTCACATGTACTTGTACACCTAAGGGTGCGTTCACATGTATTTTCTGCTGCAGATTTGCTTTAGCACATTTTGCATCCCATTGAAGTCAATGGGCAGCAAAATCTGCAGCAGCAAATCTGCTGCAGATCTGCAGCAAAAATACACACGTGTGAACGCACCCTTAGGGTACGTTCACACGAGCGGATTTTCGCAGCGGATTTAGCTGCAGATCCGCCGCTGAAGGACCCTCTGTATTCTGCCTTCACATGTGCCTGCTCGTATTGGCAGTACGCCGCTACTAGCAGACAAACTGAAGCGATGTGCGAGTAGCCGTGCATGCGCGGTGTACTCGCACACATCGCGGCCGCTCCCCCTGCTCAATGAGCTAGGCCGAGAGCTGCCGCGAAGTGCGAGTATACTGGGCATGCGCACAGCGACTCACACATCGCACTGTGCCGAGCAGGCACATGTAAAGGCAGAATACAGAGGGTCCTTCAGCAGTGGATCTGCAGTGTAAAATATGCTGCAAATCTGCTCGTGTGAACATACCCTTAGGCTGGGTTCACACTACGGTTTGTAATTACGGTTCCCGTATACGGCTGGGAGGAGGGGTGGGCGGGGCTTAATTGCGGCGCCCGCACTCAGCTGTATTCGGGAACCGTAGTTAACGTATGTCTATGAGCCGACCGGAGTGAACCGCAGCCTCCGGTCGGCTGCTTTTTCGGCCGTATGTGGTTTCCCAACCGCAGGCAAAAACGTGGCGCTCCCGTACCCCAGCTGGATCAGCCCGTGACTTCATTTACTTTAATGAGCCGACCGGAGTCAAACGGTTACTCCGGTCGGCACAGTTTGGACCCGTATCCGGTTTTGGACCGGACCTAAAACCGTAGTATACTACGGTTTTAGGTCCGGTCTGGAAACCGCATACGGGTCAAAACTGAGCCCACCGGAGTCACCGTTTGACTCCGGTCGGCTCATTAAGTCACGGGCTGATCCGGCTGGGGTACGGGAGCGCCCGGTTTTCCCCTCCCCCAGCCGGATCCGGCACCCGTATGTAAAAAACGAGGTGTGAATGCAGCCATATTTCTTTCAGGGGAGAGTAAGGTTCACATTTGTCCGTTTGGGGGGGGTATAGGGGGTAGTCCATTGCTGATTCCATTTATTTAACAGGATCTGACGGGGCAACAAAAATACTGCTCTGAAATTGGCGGAGAAGAAATTCACAGCTGCACTCGCCTGTATAAAACTTCACTTTTATTTCATCATGTCCATAAAACAAAAGCCGGCCTGGTGGGATCGGGAGCGCAGCAGCCGAAGCTGTGCGGGTGGGTGGCAAACAGCTTGCTTCGCAGCAAAAAACGCTTCCTCTGGCCGGCAGCTGGTTTCACGGCAAAAAACGCTTCCTCTGGCCGGAGGCCAAAGAAAGTGGTTTTTCCCGCAAAACCAGCTGTTTGCCGTCCACCCGCACAGCTTCGGCTGCTACGCTCCCGATCCCACCAGGCCGGCTTTTGTTTTTTGGACATGACGAAATAAAGGTGAAGTTTTATACAGGTGAGTGCAGCTGTGAATTTCTTCTCCGCCAATTCTACACAGATGTCTTCCTTACCTATGCATCTTGCACCCCTGTTCTCCGGATGTTACTACTCCCCGCTTGGGAAATTCCCTAATTATTTTGCATGATATGACTTTCAGTAGTGCCGTCTCATCTTTCTTCTATTGTCTCTAAAAATAATGCTCTGTTTTCAGTCCCCGAATGAAGCTCCAATGCAAATGTGAACATCGCCTGAGATTGAATATTTGTTTCCCCTTGAATATTGCCAGGAATTCCCCAATCAGTACCTCCCCGGAGCCATATATAATAGGATAAATCCCAAGGACAAATAAGGACAAATCCTTAGGGTTAAAATATAAGATGCTTTGCTAAGAAAAACCAACCTCTTTAGTTGTTACATTTCTTCCAAGCAACTGGGCGTCATATCTGGATGCCACATATCTCCGATGGTTCTGAAAAAAATTGCTGAGCCCGTAGTAAAAAAAGACGTCTCCCTGTGGAATGAAAAGTTACATGACAATAAAACTGTATAAAAAAAAAATAAACAAAAAAGAATATATATATATATATATATATATATATAAAACGCTTGACATAGGACACTGATGTATAAGTTCACAAACATACACTTTGGTTTGGTATCCAACATGTCTGCAAATAAACAGTATAGATAAACAATAACATTCCTTTCATCCACAATGTCATGGGAGCCTAGCCTCCCAACCCTGGAAAATAATCAAATAAATAATGAGGCAAGACAAATTAGTGGATTGAAAAGGCCACGGTCCTATTTATTTACATACTCTTAACCACTTAAGGACCAATGACGTCCCAGGACGTCATGGCGTTTTCCGGTCCCTGCCGCGTGCCGGGCAGAGATCGGAACGGCATGCCTGCTGAAATCGTTCAGCAGGCATGCCGTGCAAATGCCTAGGGGGGGTCCCGGGACCCCCGCATGTCGGCGATCGCAGAAAATCGCATGTCAATTCAGACATGCGATTTTCTCCTATTCCGGGCTGATCGGGTCTCTGGTGACCCGATCACCTGGAAAATAGGGATGCTCGGACCTGTCAGTGACAGGCCCCAGCATCCTGCAGGGTAGGAGTGAGGTCGCAATGCTGCGATCTCCTCCCATCCCCTGCCATTGGTCAGAACTGATTCTGACCAATGGCAGAGCAGGACGGTGGGTTGCCATGGAAACCCCCCCGTTCTGCCCAACCCTGGATGTCAGGCAGAACGGGGGGAGAACATGGAGGCCGGTACCTGGAGGAGAAGACTCGTGGGGCCCGGCAATCATCGCAGATATTCACCGGAGATCCCGGCTCAGGTAGGGAATCGACGGTGGGGGGAGAAGTGAAACTGAAAGTAAAGTGATTTTTATTGTGGCAACCACTAGGAAGGCTGAACTGCAACTCCCAGCATGCCCAGACAGCCAAAGGCTGTCTGGGCATGCTGGGAGTTGTAGTTTTGCAACATCTGGAGGGTCACAGTTTGGGGACCACTGTTACAGTGGTGCCCAAACTGTAGCCCTCCAGATGTCGCCAAACTACAACTCTCAGCATGCCTAGACTGCCCAGGCATTCTGGGAGTTGTAGTTCTGTAACATCTGTCCCTTCAGATTTTGCAATTTTCATGACATTTTTGAAAATTGCTGCTCTACTTTGAAGCCCTCTAATTTTTTCAAAAAGTAAAAATATGTCCATTTTATGATGCCAACATAAAGTGGACATATTGTATTTGTGAATAAAAATAAAATTTATTTGGAATATCCATTTTCCTTACAAGCAGAGAGCTCCAAAGTTAGAGAAATGCAACATTTTCAAAATTTTCATGAAATTTTGGAATTTTTCACAAAAAAAGGATGCAAGTAACGCCGAAAATTTACCACCAAAATAAAGTACAATATGTCACGAAAAAACATTCTCAGAATCAGAATATTCGGTAAAAGCGTCTTAAAGTTATTAATGCTTAAAGTGACGTTGGTCAGATGTGCAAAAAACGCTCTGGTCCTAAGGTGTAAAATGGCCTTGTCCTTAACCCCTTAAGGACCAGGCCATTTTACACCTTAGGACCAGAGCGTTTTTTGAACATCTGACCACTGTCACTTTAAACATTAATAACTCTGAAATGCTTTTACCTATCATTCTGATTCCGAGATTTTTTTTTCGTGACATATTCTACTTTATGTTAATGGTAAAATTTTGTCGATACTTGCATCGTTTCTTAGTGAAAAATTCCAAAATTTGATGAAAAAATTGAACATTTTGCATTTTTCTAACTTTGAAGCTCTCTGCTTGTAAGGAAAATGGATATTCCAAATCATTTTTTTTTATTCACATATACAATATGTCCACTTTATGTTTGCATCATAAAATTGACGTGTTTTTACTTTTGGAAGACACCAGAGGGCTTCAAAGTTCAGCAGCAATTTTCCAATTTTTCACAAAATTTCCAAAATCAAAATTTTTCAGGGACCAGTTCAGGTTTGAAGTGGATTTGAAGGGTCTTCATCTTAGAAATACCCCACAAATGACCCCATTATAAAAACTGCAGCCCCCAAAGTATTCAAAATGACATGCAGTCAGCATTTTAACCCTTTAGGTGTTTCACAGTAATAGCAGCAAAGTGAAGGAGAAAATTCACAATTTCCATTTTTTACACTCGCATGTTCTTGTAGACCCAATTTTTTAATTTTTACAAGGGGTAAAAGGAGAAAATGTATACTTATATTTGTAGCCCAATGTGTCTTAAGTAAGCGCATACCTCATATGTCTATGTAAAGTGTTTGGCGGGCACAATAGAGGGCTCAGAAGCGAAGGAGCGATAAGGGGATTTTGGAGAGTACGTTTTTCTGAAATGGTTTTTGGGGGGCATGTTGCATTTAGGAAGCCCCTATGGTGCCAGAACAGGAAAAAAAACACATGGCATACCATTTTGGAAACTAGACCCGTTGAGGAACGTAACAAGGAATAAAGTGAGCCTTAATACCCGGACAGGTGTTTCACGACTTTTGCATATGTAAAAAAAAAATTAAAAAATGTCACTAAAATGTGTTTCCCCCCAAATTTCACATTTATGCAAGGGTTAATAGCAGAAAATACCCCCCAAAATTTGTAACCCCATCTCTTCTGAGTATGGAGGTACCCCATAAGTTGACCTGAAGTGCACTATGGGCGCACTACAATGCTCAGAAGAGAAGGAGTCATATTTGGCTTTTTGAGAGCAAATTTTGCTCGGGGGCATGTCGTATTTAGGAAGCCACTATGGTGCCAGGACAGCAAAAAATACCCACATGGCATACCATTTTGGAAACTAGACCCCTTGAGGAACGTAAAAAGGAATAAAGTGAGCCTTAATACCCCACAGGGGTTTCACGACTTTTGCATACGTAAAAAAAAAAAAAAAACATTTCACTAAAATGTGTTTCCCCCCCAAATTTCACATTTTTGCAAGGGTTAATAGCAGAAAATACCCCCAAAAATTTGTAAAGCCATCTCTTCTGAGTATGGAGGTACCCCATAAGTTGACCTGAAGCGCACTATGGGCGAACTACAATGCTCAGAAGAGAAGGAGTCATATTTGGCTTTTTGAGAGCAAATTTTGCTCGGGGGGCATGTCGGATTTAGGAAGCCCCTATGGTGCCAGGACAGTAAAATAACCCCTACATGGCATACCATTTTGGAAACTAGACCCCTTGAGGAACGTAACAAGGGGTACAGTGAGCATTTACCCCCCACTGGTGTCTGTCAGATCTTTGGAACAGTGGGCTGTACAACATTTTTTATTTGCACAGCCCACTGTTCCAAAGATCTGTCAGACACCAGTGGGGTGTAAAATCTCACTGCACTCCTCATTACATTCCGTGAGGGGTGTAGTTTACGAAATGGGGTCACATGTGGTGTTTTTTTTTTTTTTTGCGTTTGTCAAAACCGCTGTAACAATCAGCCACCCCTGTGCAAATCACCTCAAATGTACATGGCGCACTCTCCCTTCTGGGCCTTGTTGTGCGCCCCCAGAGCACTTTGCGCCCACATATGGGGTATCTCCGTAGTCAGGAGAAATTGCATTACAAATTTTGGGGGGCTTTTTTCCCTTTTACCTCTTGTCAAAATGAAAAGTATAGTGCAACACCAGCATGTTAGTGTAAAAAATGTATTTGTTTACACTAACATGCTGGTGTAGACCCCAACTTCACCTTTTCATAAGGGGTGAAAGGAGAAAAAGCCCCCCAAAATTTGTTAGGCAATTTCTCCCGAGTACGGCGATACCCCATATGTGACCCTAAACTGTTGCCTTGAAATACGACAGGGCTCCAAAGTGAGAGCGCCATGTGCATTTGAGGCCTGAATTAGGGATTTGCATAGGGGTATTCTACGCCAGTGATTCCCAAACAGGGTGCCTCCAGCTGTTGCAAAACTCCCAGCATGCCTGGACAGTCAACGGCTGTACGGCAATACTGGGAGTTGTTGTTTTGCAACAGCTGGAGGCTCCATTTTGAAAACAGTGGCGTACCAGACGTTTTTAATTTTTATTGGGGAGGGGAGGGGGGCTGTGTAGGGGTATGTGTATATAGTGTATTTAGTGTTTTTTACTTTTTATTTTATTTTGTGTTAGTGTAGTGTAGTGTAGTGTTTTTAGGGTACAGTCACACGGGCGGGGGATTACAGCGAGTTTCCCACTGCGAGTTTGACCTGCCGCGCAAAATTTACTGCATTGCAAACTTGCAGCCTGATACTCACTGTAAGCCCCCTGCCCATGTGAATGTATCCTGTACATTCACGGGGGGGGGGGGGGGGGACCTCCAGCTGTTGCAAAACTACAACTCCCAGCATGCACAGTCTATTAGTGCATGCTGGTAGTTATAGTTTTGCAACAGCTGGAGGCACATGGGTTGGGAAACACTGAGTTAGGAAACAGACAATGTTTCCCAACCAGTGTGCCTCCTGTTGTTGCAAAACTACAACTCCCAGCATTCTCAGGCATGCTGGAAGTAGTAGTTCGGCAACATCTTTAGAGCCAGATGTTGCCGAACTACAACTCCCAGCATGCTAGGAGTTGTAGTTTTGCAACATCTGGAGGACTACAGTTTGTAGACCACTAATACAGTGGTTCCCAATCTGTGCTCTTCCAGATGTTGCAAAACTGCAACTACCAGTATGCCAAAACTGTCCAAGCATGCTGGGAGTTGTAGTTCTGCAACATCTGAAGGGCCAGATGTTACAGAACTTCAACTCCCAGCATGCCTGGACAGTAAGGGCATGCTGAGGATGTGTAGTTTTACAACATCTGGAAGGGCACAGTGGTCTCCAAACTGTGGACCTCCAGATGTTGCAAAACTACAACTCCCAGCATGCCCAGACACCAAGGGCTGTCTGGGCATGCTGGGAGTTGTAGTATACAGGGTCCCAATACAGCAATGCATGTCGCTTTACGGCGACGTGCATTGCTGTAAAGGGCCCGACCGCGGCTGAAGATCTACTCACCTGTCGCCACCGCCGCCGTCTTCATCGCAGGGATCCGGGTCTTCAGGGACGAGGTAAGTACCGGGGCCGGTCCCCAGCACTCCCCCGTCCCCCGCCGCGTCCTCCGGTCTTCAAGGGGCCGGGCAGGACGGGAGGAAGTAACCCCCCCCCCTGCGATTGGTCGGTTAACTAACCGAAGAATCGCAGGGTATAGGAGGAGGTGGCCGCTTTGCCACCTCGCTCCTATACATTAGCATGGTCCTGGCTGTCTGTGACAACCGGGATCATGCAAAATTACCGGGCGGTCGGGTCCCAGAGACCCGATCAGCCCGGTATCGCCGCAGATCGCAAGGGCGATTTCCCTTGCGATTTGCGGCGATCGCCGACATGGGGGGCCTACAATGCCCCCCTCGGCTTTGCCCTGGATGCCTGCTGAAGGATTTCAGCAGGCATCCAGTTCCGATCTCTGCCCGGCGCGCGGCAGGGACCAGGAAACGCCATGACGTCGTGGGACGTCATTGGTACTTAAGGCCCAGGGTGCCATGACGTCCCAAGACGTCATTGGTCCTTAAGAGGTTAAGGGGTTAAAGGGGTACACCGATGGAAAACTTTTATTTTTTTAAATCAACAGGTGCCAGAAAGTTAAACAGACTTGTAAATGACTTCTATTAAAAAATCTTAATCCTTCCAGTACTTATTAGCTGCAGAATACTACAGAGGAAATTCTTTTATTTTTGGAACCAAGAGCTCTCTGCCGAATCACGAGCACAGTGCTCTCTGCTGACATCTCTGTACATTTTAAGAACTGTCCAGAGTAGGAGAAAATCCCCATAGCAAACATATGCTGCTCTGGACAGTTCCTAAAATGGACAGAGATGTCAGCAGAAAGCACTGTGCTCGTGATTTCAGCAGAGAGCCCTGTGTTCCAAAAAGAAAATAATTTCCTCTGTAGTATTCAGCAGCTAATAAGTACTGGAAGGATTAAGATTTTTTTAATAGAAGTAATTTACAAATCTGTTTAACTTTCTGACACCAGTTGATAAAAAAAAAAAAAAAAAGTTTTCCACCGGAGTACCCCTTTAAATAATCCAATAATAAATAACTTTAAATGCATAATATATAAATGCAAACCTTTATAAATAAATAAAATAGTATATAACTATCCAGCTCAAAATTACTGACACCCATTTTATTTTATAGGACTGTGACAGAAATAGCATAAGCTAAGGGAAGGGAGGGTGGGGGATCCTCTTCTGTGCTTGACACGTCGCTTCTGACACCCCTTCACAAGAAGCAGGTATATTTATAAACATAGAAACTTCCCGCCGAAGGGATACTGACCAATCACCAGCTAGCTTTATTCTGCCCAGATACCTGAAGTACCTTAGCAACAGGTGATGTCATCACACTAAGCTCTACTTCATACAGCCTCGCTGACAGGGAAAAGGAGGGGAAGTAACCCTCACATTAACCCTTAACTGAAAACATTAAATTAACCCTAACATCCGGGGTGAGGAGGCGGCCCCCATGTGGTCCCTGCGTCTAAGACTCCAGGCCCTATATACAGTAACCCCCCAACCTACGATGGCCCCGACATATGATAAAATCGACATACGATGGCCTCTCAGAGGCCATCGCATGTCGATGTCAGCATCGACATACGATGCTTTTATATGTCGGGGCCATCGCATTAACTGCTATCCGACAGCACAAAATGCTTAAGCTGCTGTCGGATAGCAGTGTAATGTGCCCCAGCAGGTTCGCTCACCTATCCCCGCTGCTCCGGGTCCACTTCGCGATCCTCCGGTGTCTTGCGCATCTTCTCCAGGGTCCGGGCCTTGCTTTCCGGCGTCATTATTACGTCACTACGCACGCCGCGCCGGCGCAGCAGCGTAATAACGTCACCGGAAAGCAAGGCCCGGACCCTGCAGAAGATGCGCAAGACACCGGAGGATCGCGAAGAAGACACCGGAGCAGCGGGACAGCATCGGGAGCCCCTGGAACAGCAGCGGGAGCGGTGAGGACCTGGTCCGGAGCGGCGGGGACAGGTAAGTACAGCTTCCTATACTTTACATTGCACGGATCCCTCAACATACGATGGATTCGACAAACGATGGGTCGTTTGGAACGAATTACCATTGTATGTTGAGGGACCACTGTAATTGACTGCTTCTCAGCTCTTCTTCATATCTGGAACTTTAGAAAATGAGATGCAAAATATTAACAGGATGTAAAACCTGTTATCCGAGATGTGTCATAAAATGTGACAGTACAAGTTTTTATTATAAAGTAAATTTATCGATTTTTCACTCATAATACAAAATATTTCCCAATCCAGCATCTTCCCATAATTCAGAGCCAGACAGTCCATTGCACAACAGACTCTGACAGATCCCATTGACTTTAACCCCTTAAAGGACCCGGGCTTTTGCCGTTTTTTCATTTTCAATTTTTCCTCCTTAACTTTAAAAAATCATAACTCTTATATAGCCCCTAAAAAGTACTGGAAGGATTAAGATTTTTTTTAATAGAAGTAATTTACAAATCTGTTTAACTTTCTGGCACCAGTTGATAAAAAAAAAAAAAAAAAAAAACTTTTCCACAGTAGTACCCCTTTAATGGGATCCGTTTGGTTTGTAGCTGATAGCAGCCATCTATCACCGACTGTGAAGTGAGCGCAACTCCTGCACCCACTGCATAGACTGTTAAACCTTTTTTACTCAAATATACGTAATATCAGGTTAAATGGGTTATCCACCATAAGGTGATTTTAGTACTTACCTGCTGGATTTCCTGTTGGATTTTGTTATCAAACTACACATGCCATAGTTCCATGCTTGTAAGTGTGAGGTCACTTTCCTCCCTCCCACACATCAGCCACCCCACCCAATGAAACACAAATTAGCTTAATTCATTAAAAAGACCAGTGTTTTCTACCCGGGTGCCCCCAGCTGTTGCAAAATTATCTCTCTCCTACTCAGCGGTCCCTCCACCCATTGAGGCAGACAGACTCCCTCTGATCACCTGACTAGTGATGTCAGGTCTTGATGGACTGTGAACTGGGAAAACCCGATACCTGAGTAATTTTGTATGTTGTTAAAAATTAATATTGGGGGGGGGGGGGGGGAATCACAGAAGAATTGCGAGACCACCGTCACACACAGGTTCAGACACTATATTATGAACTACACTAACTTTATAGTCAATGTAAAAAAAATCCTGGAATACCCCTTTAACATATTCCCCATGATGTAAATATGCATCACAGGATGCAAAAGAGTGTTCAGGACTGCTTATTACTTCAAATATTCTGTAAGAAGGATATACCAGTATTTATCGGCATAAAACACGCACTGGCGTATAACACGCACACCCATTTTAACAGGGAAATTTAAAGGAGTAGTCCGGCGTGCACTTTTTTCATTTTATCCCGTCCAGGCTGCAAAATAAAAGAAAACACACTTTCTCTTAACTGCCAACTAGCCCCCGGAGCTCCGGTACACTCCGGTACAGGTGTTCGGTCCCAGGGCTGTATTATTCTTACTTCCTGTTAGCCCTGCACGTCACACGAAGCTTCAGCCTATCACCAGCCGAGGCGGGACATCGCTGCGGCCGGTGATAGGGTGAAGCTCCGTGTGACGTGCCGGGCTAACAGGAAGTAAGAAGAATACAGCCCGGGGACCGAACACCTGTACCGGAGTGTACCGGAGCTCCGGGGGCTCGTTGGCAGGTAAGAGAAAGTGTGTTTTCTTTTATTTTGCAGCCCGGACGGGATAAAATGAAAAAGTGCGCGCCGGAATACTCCTTTAAGTAAAAAAAATGTAAAATAAATGACTTGGACTAAATGCCACATCATCCCCCCAACTTTGTTTTCTTCTGCACCTCAGTTTTGTCCCGTCCCCTCCAGTGCCACATCATTCCTTCCCTTTTATCAGTCCCTGTGCCACATTTACCCCTCTCATCACCACCCCCCATGTCTCATTATCCCCCCCATGTCTCATCATTTCCCCCTGTCATAGACCACCACTAGCCATACAGACATTAAGCCTTTAGTGCCTCCCCCCACTATCAATTTCCCCTGTCTCATCATGTCCCCCCCATCATTCCCCCCTCATCATTTCCCCCTGTCTCATCATCCCCCCACCCTGTCTCATCGTGTCCCCACCCTGTCTCATCATGTCCCTCATCATCCCCCCCTCATCATCCCCCCACCCTGTCTCATCATCCTCCACCCTGTCTCATCATGTCCCTCATCATCCCCCCCTCATCATCCCCCCACCCTTTCTCATCATCCCCCACCCTGTCTCATCATGTCCCTCATCATTCCCCCCTCATCATCCCCCCACCCTGTCTCATCATGTCCCTCATCATGTCCCTCATCATTCCCCCTCATCATCCCCCCCACCCTGTCTCATCATGTCACTCATCATTCCCCCCTCATCATCCCCCCACCCTGTCTCATCATGTCCCTCATCATTCCCCCTCATCATCCCCCCACCCTGTCTCATCATGTCCCCCATCATTCCCCCTCATCATCCCCCCACCCTGTCTCATCATGTCCCTCATCATTCCCCCTCATCATCCCCCACCCTGTCTCATCCTCCCCCCACCCTGTCTCATCCTCCCCCCACCCTGTCTCATCATGTCCCCCACCATTCCCCCCCTCATAATTTTCGCCTGTCTCATCCCCCCATCATCCCCCCTCATCATTTTCCCCTGTCTCATCCCCCATCATCCCCCCCCCTCATCATTTCCCCCTGTCTCATCATCCCCCTATCATTTTCCTCCTATGGCATCCAGTGGTCTTCAACCTGCGGACCTCCAGATGTTGCAAAACTACAACTCCCAGCATGCCCGGACAGCCAACTGCTGTCCGGGCATGCTGGGAGTTGTAGTTTTGCAACATCTGGAGGTCCACAGGTTGAAGACCACTCTTCCCCTTTCCTTACTTGTCTGCGCTTCGGCTGTCTTGCGGGCTGCCGGGTCAGTGAAGCAGATGAGTTACGTCCTCTCCCGGGTTCTCTGTGCAGAATCACAGATGTCACACTCCCTTTCGGCGGCGACTGAGTGATGCCGCACAGAGAAGCCGGCAGAGGATGTAACTCATCTGCTTCACTGACCCCGCAAGACCCTCCGCCTGACCTGCCGAAACGCAGACAGGTAAGGAAAATGAACAAAGCTATAAAAAGCAGGGAAAGGGGGAATGATCCACAGGAACTGGTGGATAGTGCAGGAGACGCTGATTAAAAGGTAGGGCAGATCCGGACAAGGTAAGGCTCATTTTAATCAGCGTCTCCCGCACTATCCACCACACCAGTACCTGTGGATAGTGCGGGAGAAAACAAGTGACAGTGCGGGGAGGAGACGCCGCTGGTCACTGATTTAAAGTGGCCACGCCCATTCTGTTAATACTTAACAAGCAGACGCTGCTGCGGCCGCTTTAACCCCTTAAGGACTCCTTTCCTCCTTACCTTCTAAAAATCATAACCCTTTCAATTTTCCACCTAAAAATCCATATTATTGCTTATTTTTGGCGTCGCCAATTCTACTTTGCAGTGACATTAGTCATTTTACCCAAAAATCCACGGCGAAACGGGAAAAAAAATCATTGTGCGACAAAATCGAAGAAAAAGGCCATTTTGTAACTTTTGGGGGCTTTCGTTTCTACGCAGTGCATATTTCGGTAAAAATTACACCTTATCATTATTCTGTAGGTCCATACGGTTAAAATGATACCCTACTTATATAGGTTTGATTTTGTCGCACTTCTGGAAAAAATCATAACTACATGCAGGAAAATGTATACGTTTAAAATGTCATCTTCTGACCCCTATAACTTTTTTATTTTTCCATGTACAGTGCGGTATGAGGACTCATTTTTTGCGCCCTGATCTGAAGTTTTTATCGGTATGATTTTTGTTTTGATCGGACTTTTTGATCACTTTTTATTAATTTTTTAATGGTATAAAAAGTGACCAAAATGCACTTTTTTGGACTTTGGAATTTTTTTGCGCGTACGCCATTGACCTTGCGGTTTAATTAATGATATATTTTTATATTTCGGACATTTACGCACGCGGCGATACCACATATGTTTTTTTTTGTTTTTTTTTACACTGTTTTATTTTTTTTTATGGGAAAAGGGGGGTGATTCAAACTTTTATTAGGGAAGGGGTTAAATGACCTTTATTAACACTTTTTTTTTTACATTTTTTTTGCAGTGTTATAGGTCCCATAGGGACCTATAACACTGCACACACTGATCTCTCATCCTGATCACAGGCATGTATTAACACGCCTGTGATCAGTGTTATCGACGCTTGACTGCTCCTGCCTGGATCTCAGGCACGGAGCAGTCATTCGCCGATCGGACACCGAGGAGGCAGGTAGGGGCGCTCCCGATGTCCTGTCAGCTGTTCGGGACGCCGCGATTTCACCGCGTCGGTCCCGAACAGCCCGACTGAGCAGCCGGGTCACTTTCACTTTCACTTTAGAAGTGGCGGTCAGCTTTGACCGCCGCTTCTAAAGGGTTAATACCGCACATCGCCGCGATCGGCGATGTGTGGTATTAGCCTCGGGTCCCGGACCGACGCGATATGATGCGGGATCGCGGCGCGATCCCGCTTCATATCGCGGGAGCCGACGCAGGACGTAAATATATGTCCTGCGTCGTTAAGGGGTTAATCAGTGACCAGAAGATTTATCGGCATATAACACGCAGGCAGACTTTTTGCCTTAAATTTAAGTTTTAAAAGTGCGTGTTATATGCCGATAAATACGGCTCTCTTGGACTGCCCACTCAGTCCTTGGATACCCTTCCATAGGTTTCCGAGGATGGACCTTACCTGGCAACTCCTTACACATCTGGTGGACATGTCCTAAAAGTCTACACTTGTGGGTCAGTGCATTTCTTACATATAAATAACCTTGATGTTCTTCTCATAGATAACTTACATTTCCTCACAATAGAGAATCTGTTGGCATCTGAGGTTGGCATCTGAGGTGGAGCAGGATGAGGAGAAGGACTTAGGGTTTATTCACACAGCGGAGGAATTCCGCCTTAAAATTAAAGCCCATGGACTTTTATGGGATTCCGCACTTCCATTCACACTTCTGAATTTCCGCAAGTGGAAATTCAGAAGTGTGAATGGGAGCGCAGAATCCCATAGAAGTCTATGGGCTTTAAAGGGGTACTCCCATGGAAAACTTTATTTTATTTTTTTTACTCAACTGGTGCCAGAAAGTTAAAGGGTACCTTTCATCAAAAAAACTTTTGATATATTATAGATTAATGTATTGCAGAATAACTTTCCAATAGCATGTTATTAAAAAATATGCTTCTTTCTATTTAATTTTCCACTTTGAAAAAATGACCACTAGGGGTCTCCCTACCAGTCCTTTTTTATAGATTTCAGACTCATGCTGGAGTCCTAAATCTCAGACTGCAGCTGAAACACAGACAAACTACCCACTGCTCAGTGAGCAGTGCTGAGTTTGTCTGTGTCCCGGCTGCAGTCTGAGATTTAGGACTCCAGCATGAGTCTGAAATCTATAAAAAAGGACTGGTAGGGAGACCCCTAGTGGTCATTTTTTCAAAGTGGAAAATTAAATAGAAAGAAGAATATTTTTTTATAACATGCTATTGGAAAGTTATTCTGCAATACATTAATCTATAATATATCAAAAGTTTTTTTGATGAAAGGTACCCTTTAAACAGATTTGTAAATCACTTCTATTAAAAAAAAATCTTAATCCTTCCAGTACTTTTTAGGGGCTGAATACTAAAGAGAAATCCAAAAAAGAAATGCCTTTCCTCTGATGTCATTAACACAGTGCTCTCTGCTGACCTCTGCTGTCCATTTTAGGAACTGTCCAGAGCAGAAGAAAATCCTCATAGCAAACATATGCTGCTCTAGACAGTTCCTAAAATGGACAGCAGAGGTCAGCAGAGAGCACTGTGGTCATGACATCAGAGGAAAGGCATTTCTTTTTTGGATTTCTCTTTAGTATACAGCCCCTAAAAAGTACTGGAAGGATTAAGATTTTTTAATAGAAGTGATTTACAAATCTGTTTAACTTTCTGGCACCAGTTGATTTAAAAAAAAAAAGTTTTCCACGGGAGTATCCCTTTAATTTGAGTCAGAATTCCGCAATTGGAAATTTTGCCGTGTGAATAGACCCTTACTGTTCATACTGGTCTACGCAAAATACAAGAGCTTCTACTGACAATGGATCCTTTATAATCCATATGAGCTGCCAACTTCTGATCATAACAGTTCTGCTTACCTCGATCTTTTCTTTCACAGAAAACTGGACGAAGCAGCTGCATGGCGTTTCCGAATTTGAAGAATTTTCCCGTAGTTGTGTACAGTATGAACAATTGTCAGAATAGGTTATCTGTGAACAACACAATATACTGTATCACAACCAGCACAAGGCTACAGTCACACACAGTTTTCTAAAATAATGGCAACTTTGTAGCCCGAGACTTGTCCAGGACTATGGATTAGATGGAAGTCCCTTAAACTTGCATGGGACTTCCAGCGAATATGTATCCTGATCATTGTTTCCAGGAAATGTAAACCGATATCCTGCCGTCGGAGCAAAGCTATGCTTTTAAGGGGTACTCCGCTGCTCAGCGTTTGGAACAAACTGTTCCGAACGCGGGAGTTTGTGACGTCATAACCACGCCCCTCATGACGCTGTGCCCCGCCCCCTCAATGCAAGTCTATGGGAGGGGGCGTGACAGCGCCACGCCCCCTCCCATAGACTTGCATTGAGGGGGCGTGACATCATGAGGAGGCGGGGCTATGACGTCACGAGCTCCTGGCACCGGCTCCAGCGTTCGGAACAGTTTGTTCCAAATGCTGATCAGTGGAGTACCCGTTTAAATAATAGAATGAGCCAGATTTATTAATCTACCAGAAACCAAAAATATCTAGTTTTTCGTCCATAACAACCAATCACAGCTCAGCTTTCATTTTACCAGAGCTCATTAAAGGGGTACTCCGCCCCTAGCATCTTATCCCCTATCTAAAGGATAGGGCATAGGATGTCAGATCGCAGGGGTCCCGCCGCTGGTGACCCCCGGGATCTCGGCAGCAGCACCCCGGTGTCATTACTGCACAGAGAAAACTTGCTCTGTGCGTAATGACCGGCGATACAGGGACCGGAGCATCGTGACATCACGGCTCACCCCCTTAATGCAAGTCTATAGGAGGGGGCGGAGCCATGACATAACGATGCTCCGGCCCCTGTATTGCCCATCATTACGCACAGAGCGAGTTTGCTCTGTGCAGTAATGAGAGCAGGGTGCTGCAGCCGAGATCCCGGGGGTCCCCAGCAGTGGGACCCCCGCGATCTGATATCTTATCCCCTATCCTTTGGATAGGGGATAAGATGCTAAGGGCGGAGTACCCCTTTAAGATAGGAAAGCTGTGATTGGTTGTTATGAGCAAACCAGACGGATCTGGTTTCAGGCAGATTGATAAATATGGGCCAATGTGGACATTGCCAGCAGTTGTTCCATTGAGTTGCATTTAAAATGGAAAAAGATGGCCAAAAAAGTCTATTTTTGATACAAAAGACAGAAAAAAAATGTGTGAACGAAGCCTGTAGTATCAAAACTCGAATATACATCCTGAAGATTTACTGTTTTCTCCTGAAATGATCTTCTTCATGGTCTTTACTGAAAGACACCATGTACCAATTGGATCAATCAGATTATTTTATGTAAATGATTTTTATGGTATTTTTTAGGATTCAATCCACAGTGGATATAGTCTTGTTAGCAGTAGTTTAAGGACGTCATGAGAAAAAACATTCCGCATTGGGCCCTATGCTCTATTACAGCTTTGTAGACACTAACAGAGATATATTGAACCTTCTGTACCTCATCATACTTTTATTTTGTAGTGGCATGCTCCATCATATGCCATGTACTGAGCTTTGCTCCCTATTTCCTTAAAGAGGTACTTTTAAAGAGGTACTTTTTTTAAAGAGGTGGATTTTAATTTAAATTTTTATTTTTTAAATCAACTGGTACCAGAAACTTAAACAGATTTGTAAGTTAGAATTAGTGTAGAAAACAGACATGGTGCACATCTACAATCTTGTATAATGATCTGATTGCTTCTCAGCATAATATCAAAAACTAACAGGTTGTTAGTATACATTTTTGATCAAAAAGTACAATCCCACTGGCCACGTCAAGGCCACCTATTTAGAGTGGGTCCCTAACGTCCCTAGCATAAAATGGCGTAGCACTGGGCGGCGACCACCACCGCCGCGACACCAGTGCCCACAGGGGGGAACGACCCACTGGCAGAGCGGCCCCAATGCCACTCAAACCAGTCTATGGGTCGCACCTCCCCACAGACACAGCGCCACGGCAGCAATGGACGCCGCACAGCACCACACCAGTGTGAACAAGGTGTAATAGCTCACTTACCAAGCTCTCCCAGTCAGGCTGGGTGGCTGCTAGAAAAAGAAATGGCCCTTGTGTAGCTAACTACTACTTATATAGGGTTGGGCTGAACATGTTGTCTGCACTCTTCCCCACCCCCTCAGCCCAACCCTATATAAGTAGTAGTTAGCTACAGTCTGACTGGGAGAGCATGGTAAGTGTGCTATAACATGCTGTTCACACTGGTGTGGTGGTGTGCCGTGGCGCCGTGTCTGCGGGGAGGTGCGACCCATGGACTGGTTTGAGTGGCATTGGGGCCGCTCTGCCGGTGGGTCGTTCCCCCTGTGGGCACTGGTGTCGCGGCGGTGGTGGTCGCCGCCCGGTGCTACGCCATTTTATGCTAGGGACGTTAGGGACCCACTCTAAATAGGTGGCCTTGACGTGGCGAGTGGGCTTGTACTTTTTGATCAAAACGTATATACTAACAACCTGTTAGTTTTTTATATTATGCTGAGAAGCAAGTAGATCATTATACAAGATTGTAGATGTGCACCATGTCTGTTTTCTACTTGAGTACAGATTTGTAAGTTACTTCTACTTAAATAATCGTAATCCTTCCGGTACTTATTAGCTGCTGTATGCTCCACAGGAAGTTCTTTTCTTTTTGAATTACCTTTCTGTCTGACCATAGTGCTCTCTGCTGACACCTCTGTCCATGTCATGAACTGTCTAGAGAGGGAAAGGTTTGCTATGGGGATTTGTTATTGCTCCGGACAGTTCCTGACATGGACAGAGGTGTCACCAGAGAGCACTGGGGTCAGACATTAAAGAAATTCAAAAAGAAAAGAACTTCCTGCGGCGCATATAGCAGCTGATAAGTACTGGAAGGGTTAAGATTTTTTTAATAGAAGTAATTTACAAATCTGTTTAACTTTCTATCACCAGTTGATTTAAAAAAAAAAAAAAATTCCACCAGAGTACCCCTTTAAGCCCCCAATAGAACATGGAGCGGCAGCACACAGAATCACTGCGGCTCCATACCAAGAAGGTGAATGAAACTGTATGTGACAACCTCTGTACACAGCTCTGCTCTGGGCATAGGAGCTTCCTTTTTATTTGTCATTACTACAAAAACATCCATAAAAATAATACATATTTCCTTGGAGAAAATGATTTCATGATTTCTGGAAAGTTTTTTTGTTTCTGAATGAATAGTAGTGTGATGACTTAATAGCACTTGGGCCAAAGGTTCAGGGTAATCAGCAGAACATGTAATAGTTATCAATGAGAAGATAATAAGGAGATGATTCATATTAAAGAACTTTTAAACTTTAAAGTGAAAAGATTATTTCCGTTTTTGTTTTTTTAATAATTTTTTTTTTAGTTAGTGAGAGGCAAAGCTAGACCCAAAATAAGTACCCCTGGAAATAATATAAGATTTCCTGTTTTTGCTATTCTAATAGCAAACAGTAATTTTGATAGAAAATATGCTCACATAAAAATATGATAAAACTAAGTACTATCTCTACAATAAAATAAAAAAATCAATTAAAAATGAAATAAAAAAAATTACCAAAATGTAAACAGAACTTAAAATAAAGGCGCTAACAATACAGAAGGTATAGTATTGTACAACTTTTTGGGCTGCATTAAATGTTTGTTTTTGTTTATTATCAAAAAAAGAGATTTAATCTATATTGTTCTCTTCTTGGCAGGTATGGACTTACCCATATTTCTTTCACATTAGTTGTTGCTACAATCCAACTGATTCCTACGGCGAGGCAGAAGAGGCCAATGATAAAGAATGAGCTGAGGACGGACTCCGGGGTTAGGGTGGGCTTCCATGCGGGGATTCTCTGTTGTTTGAATGCGGTGTTATCCGGACATTTTGAAGTAGGAACGTCTTTATTTTCTTCCTTTTTCTTCTTTCCCATGATACTGTTGTGTGGAGCCTCAGGATTGTGTCTTACAGAAGGCTTCCCGGGTATTGTTTAGTTGTCATTGTCCATTGAGGGGCGGTGGGGCCTTCAGTATCTTCTAGAGAACTTCCTGAAATTACTGATTAACTCCGCTGCTGTGTGATCAGATCACCTCTCCCTTTGTCAGCCGGTGTCAGTCTTTGGCAGTGTACTTTGCCCAATATGCTTTACTGGTTTGTTTGTTTTATATATCAATTTATGCTCCATAACTTACACTCCTTAAACCACTACTTTTAAAGGAAAATGCACACACCTCATATTTGTCATATGTCTTAACACCCAGACCCTGACCAGTAAAAAATGTTGACATGTCAAATGTTTTCTTCATTAACAGATATACTTTAAAGGGGTACTCCAGCAAAAAACATCTTATCCCCTATCCGAAGGTGTCCAATCGCAGGGGTCCCGTCGCTGGGGACCCCCGCAATCTCTGGGGCGGCACCCTGGTTATCTGTGCATGGAGCGAACTCCGCTCCGTGCCAGATGACTGGCGATTACAGCCACCATGCCCCCTCTCATAGACATGAATGGAGGGGGCGTAGCATGACATCACGAACACAGAAGCTCCAAGTGGTCGGGCCGAAGATCGTGGGGGTCCCCAGTGGCGAGACCTCCACAATCAGATATTTTATAGATGTAGACATCTTATAGAAATTTTTTTATTGCCGGAGTACCCCTTAAAAGGGGTACACTTTGTTCCAAACGCTTGGAGCGGGCTATGGGGTTGTGACGTCACGGCCACACCCCTTGTGATGTCACGTCACGCCCCCTCAAGTCCATAGACGTGCATTGAGAGAGCGTGGCATTACGTCACAAGGGCGAGGCCGTGACGGATTGTCTACAATTTTAAAAAAAACGTTGTCGTATTTTTCCCCTTAGAAGTGTATAAGGGGCGTATGGTGTGGTATAGATCTACTTGTGAATATGTTTAAAACAGCCTTTAGCTGTCAGGACATGCTGGGAGTTGTAGTTCTGCAACAGCTGAAGACATACTGTTTGGAAAACACTGGTATAAGGAGTTTGTGGCCTGCCTGCGTTACTGGTGACTGGTTTGGCCTAGTGGCCAACACAGTGAGGAAACATAGAACGAAGAAATGGTTGGATAGACATATAATTATATGACATAGGGCATCATTTAATTTGGTTGTATTATTGGCACAAACTCATTGGAAGCTGGGAGTATTCTTATTTTTACTTTAAAATCATTTACATTGAATGAACTGGAATAGCATAGCTGTTAATATGCAGTGTAGTGTGTGTGGAGTGAGTGTTCCTAGGCATTGATGTAGTGATAAACTACCACATCAGTGTTCCTAGGTATTGATGTAGTGATAAACTACCATATCAGTGTTCCTAGGTATTAATGTAGTGATAAACTACCATATCAGTGTTCCTAGGTATTGATGTAGTGATAAACTACCATATCAGTGTTCCTAGGTATTGATGTAGTGATAAACTACCATATCAGTGTTCCTAGGTATTGATGTAGTGATAAACTACCATATCAGTGTTCCTAGGTATTGATGTAGTGATAAACTACCATATCAGTGTTCCTAGGTATTGATGTAGTGATAAACTACCATATCAGTGTTCCTAGGTATTGATGTAGTGATAAACTACCATATCAGTGTTCCTAGGTATTAATGTAGTGATAAATTACCATATCAGTGTTCCTAGGTATTGATGTAGTGATAAACTACCATATCAGTGTTCCTAGGTATTGATGTAGTGATAAACTACCATATCAGTGTTCCTAGGTATTAATGTAGTGATAAACTACCATATCAGTGTTCCTAGGTATTGATGTAGTGATAAACTACCATATCAGTGTTCCTAGGTATTGATGTAGTGATAAACTACCATATCAGTGTTCCTAGGTATTGATGTAGTGATAAACTACCATATCAGTGTTCCTAGGTATTAATGTAGTGATAAACTACCATATCAGTGTTCCTAGGTATTGATGTATTTATGTCCCTGCACTGACATACGGTAATAAATGCACCAATAATATTATTTTAACAACTAAGTAAACACCGTATTTTTCCCCGTATAAGACGCACTTTTTCTTCCCCAAAACTGGAGGGAAAAAGTCGGTGCGTCTTATACGGCAAATACACACCCCTATCGCGGTGGTCCCTGCGGCCATCAATGGCCGGGACCCGCGGCTAATACAGGACATCACCAATCGCGGTGATGCCCTGTATTAACCCTTCAGACACAGCGATCAAAGCAGACCGCCGCGTCTGAAGGGAAAGTGACACTAACCTGGCTGTTCAGTCGGGCTGTTCGGGACCGCCGCGACTTCACCGCGGCGGTCCCGAACAGCCCGACTGAATAGCCGGGATAGTGCTTACAGGACACCGGGAGGGACCTTACCTGCCTCCTCGGTGTCTTCTCCTTTCAGGGATCCCCTGTATGGCCGGCGCTCTCCTTCCTCGTCGTCGCGTACGTGCGTCGGCGTGCGTAACGACGTGATGGCGGCGACGGAGAGCGAGGATACCTGGCCAGCAGCAGAGTGACAGGGACACGGCGACAGCGATGGAGCGACATCCAGGGCAGCGGTGACAGGTCCAGAGCGGCGGGGACACGTGAGTATTACCTCCTCCTGCAGTGGTCTTCAATCTGCGGACCTCCAGATGTTGCAAAAGTACAACTCCCAGCATGCCCGGACAGCCAACGGCTGTCCGGGCATGCTGGGAGTTGTAGTTTTGCAACATCTGGAGGTCAGCAGATTGAAGACCACTATTGGGTTAAAAATCTTAATTAATTTTTTAATTTTTACACCTAAAAATAGGGGGCGTCTTATACGCCAGTGCGTCCTATAGGGCGAAAAATACGATACATTAAAGACGAAGGACACTAAGTGTGGAAGTAAATGGCCACATCATTTATTGAGGGTTATCCTACTATTACAGGGGGTTGATAAATTTGGCGCACATGAGCAAAAAAAAAAGAAAACAATAAATCACTTCAGAACACCAGTTTGTATGATTCCTCCTCAGTAACTTTATAACCTGTTACGCCAAAAAAGTACAACTTTTGTCAGCCAGGTCTGGTGTAGATTTTCGACGAATTTTGCATTCTGAAAAGTCATTTCCGTGACTATTCTACACACAAAAAAAAGGCCCTAAACCTGTTGAGAAAACCCTCCATAAACATTTTTATCAGATGATTCAATTCTCAGCAATAACCTAGATATTCCATAAAAACTTTTGGCAAGACATGGAAACTCATGTTTTTGTGTAATTTTACTTTGGGGGTCAATGGCCTATATATATATATATATATATATACTATGCCTGCTGAGCCAGAATTTAGGCACGATTGGGGGGGGGGGGGGGGGGATCTATCAAAACCTGTCCAAGAGAAAAGTTTCTGAGTTGCCCATAGCAACCAATCAGATCGCTTCTTTCATTTTTGAAAAGGCCTGTGAAAAATGAAAGAAGCAATCCGATTGGTTGCTATGGGCAACTCAGCAATGTTTCCTCTGGACAGGTTGATATATATAGAAAATAGGAGAGGCTTCTATCTGCTAGTTACCTTGATCCGAGCAACTCAGATGGCACCTATACCCACGGTGTCGGAAAGTAAAGTGATTAAAAGGAAAATTGAGGCTCAGGATCTTGAATACTGGATAGAAATGTATTAATTAATTGTTTCAAATATGTAAAGCTGCTGAAGAAAAGTCCTATGGAGGACTTGAAACGTGTCCAGCTCCGCTACTAATGCCACATATATCCAGCCTCTATATTGGAATACAGCTATTGCGCTTATACGGCATCCGCTAAGCCCCAGGTACTTATGTGCATTGCCACAGCCATGAGGACGCCACATACCCTCTGACCGCATCGGGGATTACATGTACAGCCTCAAAAAAAAACTGGAATTTCATTATTGCTGTAACTTCTGAGACGGCTGAGTCTCTATCAGCATATGCCACACATAATAGGACCATGAATTTGAACATTCTCTCCGCGCATTCTACGCGATTTGGAGAAATTCACAGAAAGTCCCCATCATTGAAGCCCACTATCACCGCTATCCATATGAGATGGCCGAATCTCTAAGCGGCAATAATTGTTACATTGTTACCACTCATTCTACAAACAGCACATTGAACAGTACAATTCTGCACTTTACATATTCGTTTCTATTCATAAGACACGTGCGCCACTATTTTGTTCTTACAGGCTTGAATATCCACAGACGTGGGGCTTTTATATTGATTGTATTTTATTACATATTTTTATATTATAATGTATTCTATGCTATCTATGTCATTTTATAATTTATTAAATTGTATTTTGTGTCCCCGCTAACCCACAAGGGCCCTGTGCGTCACGGAGCACATTACATATTTGTAACAATTAATAAATGTCTATCCAGTATTCAAGACCCTGAGCCTCAATTTTCCTTTTAATCAGATTTATTATTATGTTTGGCCAAAAAGAATAGTAAAATGTGCTACACTTTTTCTCATGTAAGATTATCTAAAGCCACTTTACATAGCGTTCTACACACTTTATTAGGACATTTAAGCAAAGATAGAACTGGTGTAAAAAAAATTGACACTTTTAGAGTTGGACAACTTTTTGGCAAATTTAAAGGGTAACTATAAATTTGCTGTAGTGGCAGGAAACACATTAAAGAAAAACTGTCAGCCTGTTCACCCACATTAAACACTATGTTATCGTGCGTGTGAACAGGAGTCCAATGAGGGGTCACTTACTTATATATGTCTAGTAGGTCCTGAGATATGTCCCCCAGAAGATCCAATGCTAAATTCAATTCAGTGGATCAAGTGCAGGGGCGGGGCTTTGCCAGCTAAATTTACATATTTATTGTCTGCGACTGCACATCCTAGTGAAGTGGAGTCATAGACAATGAATATGTAAAGTAAGCCAGCGAAGCCCCGCCCCCCTGTGTATGATTCACTGAATTTAGTAGAGGATCTTCTGGGTCTCAGGACCTCCTGGACATATATAAATAAGTGACCCCTCATTGGACTCCTGTTCACCCACACTATAACCCTTTAGGTTTAGTGTGGGTGAACAGGCTGACAGTTTTCCTTTAACCCCTTAAGGACTCAGGGTTTTTCCGTTTTTGCACTTTCGTTTTTTCCTCCTTACCTTTTAAAAATCATAACCCTTTCAATTTTCCACCTAAAAATCCATATTATGGCTTATTTTTTGCGTCGCCAATTCTACTTTGCAGTGATATTAGTCATTTTACCCAAAAATGCACGGCGAAACGGAAAAAAAAATCATTGTGCGACAAAATCGGAAAAAAAAACGCCATTTTGTAAATTTTGGGGGCTTCCGTTTCTACGCAGTGCATATTTCGGTAAAAATTACACCTTATCATTATTCTGTAGGTCCATACGGTTAAAATGATACCCTACTTATATAGGTTTGATTTTGTCGCACTTCTGTAAAAAATCATAACTACATGCAGGAAAATTTATACGTTTAAAAATGTCATCTTCTGACCCCTATAACTTTTTTATTTTTCCACGTACGGGGCGGTATGAGGACTCATTTTTTGCGCCGTGATCTTAAGTTTTTATCGGTATGATTTTTGTTTTGATCGGACTTTTTGATCACTTTTTATTCATTTTTTAATGTTATAAAAAATGACCAAAATACGCTTTTTTGGACTTTGGAATTTTTTTGCGTGTACGTCATTGACCGTACGGCTTAATTAATTATATATTTTTATAGTTCGGACATTTACGCACGCGGCGATACCACATATGTTTATTTATTTATTTTTTTACACTGTTTTATTTTTTTTTATGGGAAAAGGGGGGTGATTCAAACTTTTATTAGGGAAGGGGTTAAATGACCTTTATTAACACTTTTTTTTAACTTTTTTTTTGCAGTGTTATAGGTCCCATAGGAACCTATAACACTGCACACACTGATCTCTCATCCTGATCACAGGCGTGTATTAACACGCCTGTGATCAGCATTATCGGCGCTTGACTGCTCCTGCCTGGATCTCAATCTCGATTTCACCGCGGCGGTCCCGAACAACCCGACTGAGCAGCCGGGATACTTTCAGTTTCACTTTAGAAGCGGCGGTCAGCTTTGACCGCCGCTTCTAAAGGGTTAATACCGCACATCGCCGCGATCGGCGATGTGTGGTATTAGCCGCGGGTCCCGGCCGTTGATTAGCGCCGGGACCGACGCGATATAATGCGGGATCGTGGCGCGATCCCGCTTCATATCGCGGGAGCTGGCGCAGGACGTAAATATACGTCCTGCGTCGTTAAGGGGTTAAAACTCCAGGCAAACTCCAAAGTCATTATTTTGAATAGGGAGTATCTTGAGACCAACAGGGAAATAGGTATAAAATCTCCACCATTAACCAGTAAAGTTAGCTTTAAAGGGGTACTCCGCCCCTGGCATCTTATCCCCTATCCAAAGGATAGGGGATAAGATGTTAGATCACCACGGTCCCGCTGCTGGGGACCACAGGGATTGCCGCTGCGGCACCCCGCCATCATTACTGCCAGAGCGAGTTCACTCTGTGCATAATGACGGGCGATACAGGGACCGGAGCAGCGTGACGTCATGGCTCCGCCCCTCATGACATCACGGCCCGTCTCCTTAATGCAAGTCTATGTCAGGGGGCGTGACGACTGCCACGCCCCCTCCCATAGACTTGTATTGACGGGGGCGGGCCGTGATGTCACAAGGGGCGGAGCCGTGACGTAACGATGCTCCGGCCCCTGTATTGCCCTTCATCACGTGCAGAGCGATCTCGCTCTGTGCAGTAATGATAGCGGGGTGCTGCAGCAGCGATCCCCGGGGTCCCCAGCAGTGGGACCCCGGCGATCTGACATCTTATCCCCTATCCTTTGGATAGGGGATAAGATGTCTAGGGGCGGAGTACCCCTTTAAAGGAGTACTCCAGTGGAAAACTTTTTTTTTTTTTTCATCAACTGGTGCCAGAAAGTTAAACAGATTTGTAAATTACTTCTATTAAAAAAATCTTAATCCTTCCAGTACTTATTAGCTGCTGAATACTACAGAGGAAATTATTTTCTTTTTGGAACACAGAGCTCTCTGCTGACATCATGACCACAGTGCTCTCTGCTGACATCAGCATATGTTTTCTATGGGGATTTTCTCCTACTCTGGACAGTTCTTTTTTTTCCTCAAAAAAAGTTTTCCCCCGGAGTACCCCTTTAAGCCTTTCACTACCCCTGACCAAAAAGGTAGCAGACAAAAAGCCCTCCAGTGCTCTCAACCACTAGGTAGGCAGATGTTAACCCCTATACTATGCTACAGATTACTGTATATGACTAATCTTTTGGCTAAGACCAAGTGTAGTATCTGTTCTTATCAGTTTCATGCCGGTGGTCTCCACAACACCGATGTGGAGCTGGTGGGGATGGGTGCTGCATGGAGGGGGCAGGTGTACCAGGGCGTTCCGGGGCTGTTTCTGAGGAATCAGCTAGACGGCTGCCCCAATAAGACCTGTATCCCTCTGGGTCTCGCCATGAGGCTGAGAAGGTCTAGAGCCAAGGTACTTTAGTGCCTCGGGGAGTGGTGACCCCGAGGTGCCGAAACTCACTGGGAGTATTGGCTCACTGAGTGGAAGCACGGGCACCATGATCTCTTCACCTTTTGGCACTCCCCTCTTTATTCCCGGCCTTCTGGCTAGGATCAGAGAATTTTTTTATAGATCCGGCCGGATGTCGGGGCAGTATATCTGCACACATTCACTTATTTATCTCTTTTTGTCTCACTGTGTCACTTTTTGCGTGTTGTGTGTTCACAGGATTTGTCAGGATGCGGTAGCCCTTCTGGGTGTCCCTCTTTGCGGTCTAGGGGAGGTGTGTGTGGCCATCAGGTTCTTCACCTTCCTGCAAAAACCCCGGGTACTCCTGCATGGGCAGGGTACCTAACGTTTATGGCTCTGCAGGCAGATACCTTGGCTAACGCCAAGGGGGATGCCGGGAGCATTTGTGGTCCCTTAGTAGCTTCGGCGAAAAGGACATCGAACCTGGAACCTCGCAGGTACCTTTTGGTCCGGAGGTGAAGGGTAAGGTTTGTTGGGGGACCTCTCTCCTGTCGGAGACGGGGCTTGCGATAGACTGCATCCTTTGTGCACGTTTTTTTAGTGTAACGCGTTTGCACTTTTTCTTGCACTTTGGGAGATTCGAGAGCACGTTCCTCGGCTCTTAGAAAATTTAAAATGACTAATCTGTACTTTAAGTACTAGTTTCCATGTTTTCAACAACATTTTTCAGCTATATAAAATTATAATTCATTGTTGGATCATTGTAGTAATATTTGTGTATCTTCATTTCATTCATTCATTTCCAACTTTAATCACTGAATCTGTTGCCTTTTTGGGGTTATTTTGTCTCCACAGCAAAACTGCACCTTTTTGTGTAAACCACAACAATGATTCATGTACATATACCATTGTAGGCTACAGACACCTTTCAAAAACATTTTTCTTATATTTGCTTTGTTAGTACGGTTTAAAAATAATAATTTCTCCATAGATCGTCATGAAAAATGATGCTGACTTTTGCGTGTACAACCGCCCCAATGTGCTATATATGGACTCTATTTGCTCTCTTGTATATTGCGCCAGAATGTGGCATACTTTCGGTGCACCTAAAGCCATGCACCTTTTCAGATCCGGTAGAAAATACATAATTAGGGTGCGTTCCCAAAGGGCGTATACGCAGCGTATTTGACGCTGCGCAAAATTTATGGCAGCAGCGGGAAATACGCTGCGTATCCCTTGCTCACTATACACACAGGGCTTTCCGGCGGCAGCCCTATGCGTGTAGTGAGTTTTGGAGGCGGGGCCGCGCGTCACAGTCACGCCGGCACACGGCCCCGCCTCCAAAACTCACTACACACATAGGGCTACCGCCGGAAAGCCCTGTGTGTATAGTGAGCAAGGGATACGCAGCATATTTCCCGCTGCTGCCATAAAATTTGCGCAGCGTCAAATACGCTGCGTATACGCCCTGTGGGAACGCACCCTAAATGTAACACATTTGAAACAGCAAATCTTAGCCGATGTGTACTGATCCTTACATATATTTTGTTTCAATGCAAATGGTGAAAATTCCATTGACTAACACTGAACTGTTCTTGTAATTCACTAATCAGGTCCCATTCGCATGTGGTGGATTTTCTAGAGTCTGTCTATAGGTAAATGCATATTGCCAGCTATAATACATCTACTAAAAGTAACAACATACTTAGTGGTTGAGCAGTATGGTAAAGTGACATAAAAATGATGTATGTAGCATCACATTCATCTGTAGATAGATGACTTGTGTGATTCATCGACATTGAGGTCAACAATCCCTGGGTGGTCTTCCCCCTGTCTCTATGAACCTCACATCGATAACACATACAGCAAAGCGCGGCGTGTCACCCTGGGCACACTCAGTCATGTTTTACAGCCTCCCATTTCTTGCTGATCAGCTCTCCTTCCCTCCATTTTCACAAGTTCTGTGGTGATGAAGGGAAATTCTTTTGGCTTTTTCCTGTCATAGCTGGGCACCGTCTCACAGCACAGAGATTCTTTTCTGACAGCTTCTTCACCAAATCATTAAGCCAATATCTGCGGTTTCTCGGCTTCCCCACCATCACTCTCTCTCACGGTGTTTAATTCAGAAGAGAACCAAACCTTGCTTTATTTTTACAGATTTGCAATGTTCCACAATTGAAGACCAGGGAATTCTCCGGGTTTTAGAGCAAACCACCAAAATCTTAACACGAAAAGTATGTGGAGTCCTAAATTACTATACAGCAGATCTCCCAGCATCTGTCATCATCTAGACCGGGGTAGTGTCAGATTATCCGGTTGTGCCAGACTATTGGAGGTCTTGATCTCCATCCTATCATTTGGAAAGTGGTGTTTATATTACCTGTCAATGATATATGTTATACAATATGGGGGTATTTATCAATTTTGCCTGTTGACCATTTCTTTTTACCCTTTTTTTTTCACTTTGGTTTTCGTGGACATGCACCAAATTTATCATTTGGTGCAAGTTGTTAGTAATTTTGGCTCAAATGTTGAAATCAGCTGTTCACAGCGCCTTTTACACAGAACTTACCGCCACAGAGGACGGCGTATTTTACCCTGTAGAGCAGCCATTTCGGAGTCCCTCCTGCAGTATATCAGCAAGTGACATGAGTTATTTTCTTTTGTGGGGTTTATAGCCACCATGGGAAATGGATTTTATTTTCAACTTGAGTAGTTTTTTTTTTTGTTACTTTAGTGCAGTGGTCTTCAACCTGCGAACCTCCAGATGTTGCAAAACTACAATTCACAGCATGCCCGGACAGCCGTTGGCTGTCCGGGCATGCTGGGAGTTGTAGTTTTGCAACATCTGGAGGTCCGCAGGTTGGAGACCACTGCTTTAGCGCTTACCTTTCCTGAACCTGTGCGGCCATGTCCAATGCTGGCTCAGCGGAGGGTAAAGGTTCCTCAGAGACAACTATGTCGCAGGATAGTATTGAGCAGCCCTGGAGGCGTCGCTGCTTTCACAAAAAAAATGTTTTTAAATGTATTTTTACACCTTTACATTTTCTGACATTGCTAAGTGTGTTTTCCATGTGCAAAATTTCTTGGCGTTGATTTGCGCCAAAAAAACGGGATTTGTGCCCAAAAAAAACCCTAAAGGCAAAAAATTGCGCCAAAGATCGATTGGCGCAAATGATGAATTACTGACTAAAGTTAAAATCACACACAGGACCATGTCATTTTGAGAAAGTTGTAAAAATGACAGTGGAGAAGATGCGCAAAAAGACACTGAGCCAAAGTATTGCGCCAAAGTTACATGAAAAAAAAACCACATAAATACCCCCCTATGACTTTAAGTGCTTGCCACAACTAGAATTTAGGCTGGGAGTACACGCCAATTTTCACCAAAGCTCACCATTTTTGTCCTGTGTTTGATGGATTTTATGCAACTGTCGGGTCCTGGTCAAAGCAACTTGTAGGTCCCAGTATGACCCTATTTGTTTTGTTTCGCTGCAATGGAACATGGGAGGGCTAACCTCCATACCCCAGGAGCCAATGAACATGTAACAATTAAACTCAATATTAATACTAAGGAATAAAGACACAAACACGCCATTTGGATAAATCAGGCCGCGGTCCTCATTTATTAAGGAAACCAATAACATAACAGAATAATAAACGGTACTAATAAATATTAAAACCAGAATACCAACAATGTGATTCTTACCACCTGTCCGCCCAGCCTAGCTGGGTGACACCCTACTTAACAAAATTGGACCGCGACAATGGAAACATATAAAACAGGGGAGGGGGGGCGGGGGTTCTTCACTCTTGACACGCAGACTTCTGACTGGAATCGATCCCGGGTACCTATATTTGTAAATAAGAAGAGCTTCCCGCCGTTGTCCAGCGCCCAATCCAGGACCAGCTGCACATCTGGCCAGGAGCAAACATCTGCCTAGATACAGGGTAAGGAACCAATCACATCCAACCACCTATCGCTATTATAAACATATAAGCATATACATTTTATTTATTTTTTTATTTATTAACCCTCCCTATTCCCACTGCTCCAGGGGATGGAGGCGCCTCCCATGTGGCCCTACACTGAGGGCTCCGGGCCCCTGGCATGGGAGGGCTAACCTCCATACCCCAGGAGCCAATGAACATGTAACAATTAAACTCAATATTAATACTAAGGAATAAAGACACAAACACGCCATTTGGATAAATCAGGCCGCGGTCCTCATTTATTAAGGAAACCAATAACATAACAGAATAATAAACGGTACTAATAAATATTAAAACCAGAATACCAACAATGTGATTCTTACCACCTGTCCGCCCAGCCTAGCTGGGTGACACCCAAACAACATGGATAGCCTCCTATCCATGTTCCACCAAAGCCGCGGCCTTTTCAATCAGGGTCTGTAGACCTGCATTAAAAATGTCATTCCCCACATCAGACAGATGTGTGAAGTCATCACGATACAAACCAAGGATGAAACCTTCAAGATCCACATGTCTATAAGAAACCCCCCCTACCCGAACCATAAAACGAGCCATGCCTCTGTTTACCCTCTTTCGAATGCGCTCCAGGAAACTAAGTTCCTTGGACGCCCAACGTAAACGAGGAACCATTTCAGAAAAGCACAGCGTGCAAGAAGGCCAAACCAACTGGAGTTCCAAGAACAGCGCCTTCAATTCAGAAAACATCACTGCTGTGTTCACTTTACCTATATCATTATATAGGTAAAGTGAACACATGTATTACTATGATATCAGGGTAAGGCCAACTAGCCGAGCGCTGGAGAATAATGTCCCATATATGGCAGAGCTGTAAACCACTTACTCCGCACCAGAAGATGTTGAAACTTTCCTCCTGAAAACCCAAATTCAGAGTATACACCCGCGAAGCTGCTCTATTGGCCGCCCAACGGATAAAGGAATGGCCTAAAATCCAGACCACCTTTGCAGATGAACCTAAAATTAAATCAAAACCAAATTAGGGCGAACATAACTCTGATATCTGTCAGAAGACCATCTACCAATAGCTTTAATAGCCTGCGGATCTAAACCCCATAAAGAGGCTTCAGTAGCTGCCCCTATCCTAAATGAATGAGAACTAAAACGAAAATTGCCCAATCCCAAGGAACAAAAACATTTCTTTAAAACACCATTAAATTGACTCTTTGTCAATGGAGAACCATCCAAATGAACGAGAAAACTCTCAAAAACCAAGGGGCGCACAGTAAGAAAATTAGAAATGGTTCTCCATGGACAAAAGGCGATACCTTCAACCTTATTCAATTGTATGAAACAACCCTTACCAAGACTGTCAGTTTTTGAACGAGAAACATAAATAGGGACATGACACTCATACAACAAAACATCGGCACACAGTAACGGGGACAAGCTAACTCGGTTGGGAGCCACCAGTTCACTAATCCTAAAGGCCCCAAAGAATGCAATAACAAAAGCCGTAGAAAACAAATGAGCTTCATAATTTGAAAAACAAACCTGAAAACAAGCAGCACACAGCTGCTCCAACAAGCAGTAGTTAATAGGACGACGAACATCCTTCCTGTACTTAGCGTATTTCAGACCCTTCAAAACTTGCTTGACCTGGAAAAAAGACAACACAGGCCTAACCCCAAAACACTTCTGAAAAAAGGAAATACCTGACAACTGCTTATGTAAGTGACTATGAGACACATCCTTAGATAACAAGTTTGACACAAAAACCATAGCTAAATCCCCATCCGAAGACAAATGATCATGACCATGGTCGACACAAAACTGCAACCAACAATTCCAAGACCGATTATAGTCCGACCATGTCTTAGGAGCAATCGATTGACGAAGGTAATGATCGGCTAGTCCCAAACCAAGTCCCAAAGATGGTCCGGACAAGCTACCCCTTCTGGATCTGCATCCGGAACCAACTCCCGGAACCTGGAAAACTGAGAGCGAGACAAGGCATCAGCTATCACGTTGGACACACCCTTAACATATTTAGCCTTCAACCATATGTTCAATTTTAAACAGATCAAAACCAAGTGTCTAAGTACTTTAATAACTGGGTCAGAAGCAGAAGACAAACAGTTGACTGCGAAGACTACACCTTTGTTATCCGAATGAACTATAATCCTGTGATCCTTAAAATGTTGACCCCAAATAACCAGAGAAACTAGAACAGGAAATAACTCCAGCAACACTATGTTACTGACCAAACCCGCTCCAACCCAAGAATCGTGCCAAGGCTCCGCACACCAATGACCAGAGAAAAAGGCCCCAAAGCCCAATGAGCTGGCTGCATCAGTAAACACCCCAAGAGCTCCCATTTCAACAAACTCATGTTGCCAGACAGAAGTACCATTAAAAACTTGTAAAAATTCCGCCCACAACAATAAATCCTCTCTCAGACTCTTAGACAAGCGAATATGTGCTCTAGGTGATTTAAGACCCCTGGTAGCTAAAAACAGCCTTCTACAAAAAACCCTACCCATAGGTACCACTTTCGAAGCAAAAACCAATAAGCCAAGCAGGCTCTGTAGGGCCCTAAGCGTTGTCTTCTTCCTACACAACATAACGTTAATCAATTGTAACATTCTTTGAATTTTCTCAACTGGTAAGCAAAAAATCATGTCAACCGTGTCAATAACAATACCTAAAAACTCTAACCTAGTACACGGATAAACCGTTTTCTCTTCTGCCAGAGGTATACCAAAATACTGGGAAATGCGCACAAAACAAGAAAAAATATCTAAACACTCATTAGTGCCCTGCCTACCAAAAAACAAAAAATCGTCTAAGTAATGCAAAAGCCCCCCTCCTTGGAAGGAGGAGCTAACCACCCATTCCAAAAAAGTAGAAAAACTTTCAAAGTAAAAACAAGACAAGGAAAAACCCATAGGTAGCGCTTTATCAAAGTAAAAATAACCATTAAACTGAAAACCCAATGAATTAAACCCCTTAGGACACACCGGCAGTAGCCGAAAAGCTGACTTAATATCCGCCTTGGCGAGCAAAGTACCCCAAATTGGCGCAACAAAACTAAAGCAGAGTCAAAAGAAGCATATTCAACCAAACTAGCCCCAGGATCAACAGAGTCATTCAGGGAACCATGAATAGGATAAGAAAGATGATGAATTAGTCTAAAAGAATTGGGTTCCTTCTTAGGGACCAGGCCCAAAGGAGATAACCTAAAATTTTGAAAAGGCGGGGACAAAAATGGCCCCTCCACTCTACCTTCCTTAATTTCCTTGTCGATTTTCTCCTGAACCACCGAAGAATTTAAATTAACTGAACGTAAATTATCCACCCAGCAGCAGCCCTGGCCAGCGAACTCCGGCACTTCGAAACCCAAAGTAAAACCATTCAATAATAATTCAGCTTTCGCTCTGTCTGGGTAGCGATCTAGCCAAGGACGCATGTTTTGCACCCTCACTGGCGTCCAAGCTTTTCGAAATTGACTCTCTGACCGAGGGCTGCTGCTGAGCGGACAATGAATTCTTCTTGAAACATCTAGACAATGAATGGGTACCCCCGCAATGGGAGCACTCATGCTTGTATTTGCAATTGGACTGCCATTTGCATTGGGATTCGTTGTAAGCAAAACACACTCCCTTCCGAAAGGAAGGAGGCGTGCTGCCCGGCACCTGTCTACTTCTCTGTGGAATCATTAGATTAATCCATAAACCAACATCCTTTTGTCCCCATTTAACAGACGGGTGCACTGACAACTTCTGTCTAAACATTTCATCATAGATGTGCCAAGCCGAACCACCAAAATTACGATACGCTTCTAAAATAATATCCAGGTGCTGGAACAGCAAAGCACATCTATGCGGAAATTTCTCACCCATGACTGCTGAAAAAATGCAAAATGCTTGCAACCAATTATTAAAAGTTTTCATTGCTACCACCTTCCGTTTATCCTCCTCTTTCTCCACTTTATCCTTAACCGGCTCTTTGAAAGATGGGAGCAACGAGAACATATCAACAAATTCACCTTTCCAGATTTTTTCTTTCACAGACATGGCTAAATGATAACCTAAAGGTGATACTTCACAAGTGATAGCCTCTTTCAAACAGACTTCGGGGACAGACTGGGACATCACAGGAATGTTAGAGATAGCGGGCGTGACTGCTGTATTGTCCTGCTCAGAAACAGAAGGGTTAGTAATCGTAGAATTCACATTAGAGTTAGTAACCACAGGACTCTGATTAGTAGTAGTAACCACAGTGTTAACAACATCAACCACAGCTGAATCAGACACATGAGAGGTAACATTGGTCATCACAATAGCATCCCCCCCACTAGATGTGGGTGGATTAACCCATGCTGCAGCACAGGACTGCCCAGCATTAACCCTTCGTGCCCCGGTATTGCTAGCCGGAATGGCAGCCAACATATTAAAGAATGCCGCCACCCCAGACAGCAATTGACTACCTGGCAATACATTTAAAAACTCATTCCCCACCTGAGAATTGGGAACTGACTCACCCATGGCCGGCTCAGAGGAAACATCACCCACTGGGACTACCGGAGGTACAGGCCTGGGATGCGGAGGTGTTGGAAATGCCACTAACTCCCTGCTTGCCCCCAAAGGGGTGGTGGACCTCCGCAATGCTGAAGACCCTGAACTAGCATTCCGGGCCGGGGGGGTGGGAGCTGATGGAGCCGCCGGAGGACCTGTTGCAACCACCGGGTGCTGCTGGGACCCTAAATTATGGGGACCTGCAGCATACAAAGAGGACACTTGGGGTGAGCGACTAACAATCCTGTCAACAGCGGGACAAAACAAAGTAGTCACATTACCCCGTCCATCCAGCTGACGCCGTCTTCCGTGTTGTCCTCTCCCGGCTGCGCCACCTGCGCCAGCCCCCGTTGGGGCGAAGCGCCTTTTCTGCTGGTCCGCTTGCCTCTGCGACCGGCGCTCCCCCACTGGGCCGCCGGAACAGGCCTCTGGACACTTCCGGCCGCTGGCGCCGACACCGCGTCAAGCCCGGTCCCCTCGTCACCGACGTAATCCGCCGGCGCCACCGCGACTTCCGCTTCCGGCTCCACAGACTCCTCCACGGCTCCCTGGAATGCCGCACTGCTGCCATCTCCGCTGCTGCCGTCCCCGGTAAGCGATAGGCTCAAACATTTCTGGAGCCAATCTTCGCCACCAGCTGCCTCCGCTCTCCGCAGCAGTCGCTCATACAGCTCCTTTACAGCGACCGCTGCCGGAGCGGCAGCACCGGAACCGGAGGGAATGACCTCAGCCAAATCCATCTTCTTTCCACAGGCCGCGGACGGGTTCTTCACTCTTGACACGCAGACTTCTGACTGGAATCGATCCCGGGTACCTATATTTATAAATAAGAAGAGCTTCCCGCCGTTGTCCAGCGCCCAATCCAGGACCAGCTGCACATCTGGCCAGGAGCAAACATCTGCCTAGATACAGGGTAAGGAACCAATCACATCCAACCACCTATCGCTATTATAAACATATAAGCATATACATTTTTTTTATTTTTTTATTTATTAACCCTCCCTATTCCCACTGCTCCAGGGGATGGAGGCGCCTCCCATGTGGCCCTACACTGAGGGCTCCAGGCCCCTGGCATGACTTACACAGGATGACACAAACCCTGATGCAGCCATATCTGCCATGTAATCCCAGCCTTAGGGGTTGAAGCTAAGGTCCTGTTTATTAAAGCCCAAATTCTTAAATGGGCACTGTCACTTGAAAAAACGTTTGACTTGTCCTAGAGACATAACAAAGGTTTTGATTGGTGAAGGTCAGAGTGTTCAGACTCCAACCGATCAGCATAATGAGCCGAGAGAAGTCTGCGCTAATCGCCTTCACTCCCGACTGTGCCACATGACCGAGACAAATTTACAATACAAGTCTGTGGGTTTATCTCGGTCATGTGCACAGAGAGAAGGACTCAGCCGCACAATCTTCTCCCGGCTCATTGTAGCGATCAGTCGTGGTCTGAACACTTAAGAATTTGACTTATCAAAACTTGTGACAGGTCTTTAAAATATGTCAAAGGTTTTTTCAAGTGTACTACGGTTTTAGGTCCGGTCACAAAACCGGATACGGGTCAAAAATGAGCCAACCGGAGTCACCATTTGACTCCGGTCGGCTCATTAAAGTAAAAGGAGTTCAGCGCTGGTCTGGCTGGGGAACGGGAGCACCCGGTTTCCCCCTCTCCCAGCCGGATCCGGCACCCGTAACGTAAAAACGAGGTGTGAATGCAGCCTAATTCAGGGGTTTTACCAGTGAAATGTCCATTTTTATTGGTAAGTTCTTCCGGCCATTGACACGTTTCACAGAACTGGACTGTCTGTATTGTATGTTGAGTCTGGGTTCAAGTTACAATGGTCCAGAAAAGACCACTGTATGAAAATATTGTAACCTGAGACCATTAGAGGTTGAGGGATCACTGTATGTTGGTACTATTCAGTCATTATGCAGTGACAGTGAGTGGTCATGATGTGGCAGGATTATTTTTCATTTGTATAGTGATAATACCAGTCTGGATTTTGTTATTATTTATATACTGGTATATGGTAACTGTATGACTATAACAGTATTTACAAAACTCAAAATTGACCCCAAAGAGGGGGCTCAAGAGGCCAAAAATCACTATTCAAATCCTAACCCCAAGGCCATAGCTCGGGGTGCAAAAACACCTATATTAAGTACCCCCCTAAAATATAACTTTTATTGTGTATATAATTAACTCCTTAAGGACCCTGCCATTTTACACCTTAGGATATGGCCATTTTTTGCACATCTGACCACTGTCACTTTAAACATTAATAACTCTGGAATGCTTTTACTTATCATTCTGCTTCCGAGATTGTTTTTTTCGTGACATATTCTACTTTAACATAGTGGTAACATTTTGTCGATACTTGCATCCTTTCTTGGTGAAAAATCCCAAAATTTGATGAAAAATTTGAAAATTTTGCATTTTTCTAACTTTGAAGCTCTCTGCTTGTAAGGAAAATGGATATTCCAAATAATTTTGTTTTTTATTCACATATACAACATGTCTACTTTATGTTTGCATCACAAAATTGAGGTGTTTTTACTTTTGGAAGACACCAGAGGGCTTCAAAGTTCAGCAGCAATTTTCCAATTTTTCACAAAATTTCCAAACTCACAATTTTTCAGGGACCAGTTCAGGTTTGAAGTGGATTTGAAGGGTCTTCATCTTAGAAATACCCCACAAATGACCCCATGATAAAAACAGCACCCCCCCCCCCCCAAAGTATTCAAAATGACATTCAGTAAGTGTTTTAACCCTTTAGGTGTTTCACAGGAATAGCAGCAAAGTGAAGGAGAAAATTCACAATCTTCATTTTTTACACTTGCATGTTCTTGTAGACCCAATTTTTGAATTTTTACAAGGGGTAAAAGGAGAAAATGTATACTTCTATTTGTAGCCCAATTTCTCTCGAGTAAGCACATACCTCATATGTCTATGTAAAGTGTTCGGCGGGCGCAGTAGATGGCTCAGAATCAAAGGAGCGACAAGGGGATTTTGGAGAGTACGTTTTTCTGAAATGGTTTTTGGGGGGCATGTTGCATTTAGGAAGCCCCTATGGTGCCAGAACAGAAAAAAAAAACACATGGCATACCATTTTAGAAACTAGACCCCTTGAGGAACGTAACAAGGAATAAAGTGAGCCTTAATACCCCACAGGTGTTTCACGACTTTTGCATATGTAAAAAAATATATATATATTTTCACTAAAATGTGTGTTTCCCCCCAAAATTTCACATTTTTGCAAGGGTTAATAGCAGAAAATACCCCCCAAAATTTGTAACCCCATCTCTTCTGAGTATGAAGGTACCCCATAAGTTGACCTGAAGTGTACTACGGGCGAACTACAATGCTCAGAAGAGGAGTCATATTTGGCTTTTTGAGAGCAAATTTTGCTCGGCGGCATGTCGCATTTAGGAAGACCCTATGGTGCCAGGACAGCAAAAAATACCCACATGGCATACCATTTTGGAAACTAGAACCCTTGAGGAATGTAACAAGGAATAAAGTGAGCCTTAATACTCCACAGGGGTTTCACGACTTTTGCATACGTAAAAAAAAAAAAAAAAAAAAATTTCACTAAAATGTGTTTCCCCCCCCAAATTTCACATTTTTGCAAGGGTTAATAGCAGAAAATACCCCCCAAAATTTGTAACCCCATCTCTTCTGAGTATGGAGGTACCCCATAAGTTGACCTGAAGAGCACTATGGGCGAACTACAATGCTCAGAAGAGAAGGAGTCATATTTGGCTTTTTGAGAGCAAATTTTGCTCGGGGGCATGTCGCATTTAGGAAGACCCTATGGTGCCAGGACAGCAAAAAATACCCACATGGCATACCATTTTGGAAACTAAACCCCTTGAGGAATGTAACAAGGAATAAAGTGAGCCTTAATACTCCACAGGGGTTTCACGACTTTGCATACGTAAAAAAAAAAAAAAAAAAAAATCACAAAAATGTGTGTTTCCCCCCCCCCCCAAATTTCACATTTTTGCAAGGGTTAATAGCAGAAAATTCCCCCCAAAATTTGTAACCCCATCTCTTCTGAGTATGGAGGTACCCCATAAGTTGACCTGAGGTGCACTACGGGCGAACTACAATGCTCAGAAAAGAAGGAGTCATATTTGGCTTTTTGAGAGCAAATTTTGCTCGGGGGGGCATGTCGCATTTAGGAAGCCCCTATGGTGCCTGGACAGCAAAATAACCCCAACATGGCATACCATTTTGGAAACTAGACCCCTTGAGGAATGTAACAAGGGGTACAGTGAGCATTTACCCCCGCTGGTGTCTGTCAGATCTTTAGAACAGTGGGCTGTACAAAATTTTTTATTTGCACAGCCCACTGTTCCAAAGATCTGTCAGACACTAGTGGGGGGTAAATTCTTACTGCACCCCTCATTACATTCTGTGATGGGTGTAGTTTCCGAAATGGGGTCACATGTGGGGTTTTGTATTTTTTGCGTTTGTCAAAACCGCTGTAACAATCAGCCACCCCTGTGCAAATCACCTCAAATGTACATGCACACTCTCCCTTCTGGGCCTTGTTGTGTGCCCCCAGAGCACTTTGCGCCCACATATGGGGTATCTCCGTAGTCGGGAGAAATTGCATTACAAATTTTGGGGGGCTTTTTTCCCTTTTACCTCTTGTCAAAATGAAAAGTATAGAGCAACACCAGCATGTTAGTGTAAAAAATTTATTTTTTTACACTAACATGCTGGTGTAGACCCAAACTTCACCTTTTCATAAGGGGTTAAAGGAGAAAAAGCCCCCCAAAATTTGTTAGGCAATTTCTCCCGAGTACGGCGATACCCCATATGTGACCCTAAACTGTTGCCTTGAAATACGACAGGGCTCCAAAGTGAGAGCTCCATGCGCATTTGAGGCCTGAATTAGGGATTTGCATAGGGGTGGACATAGGGGTATTCTATGCCAGTGATTCCCAAACAGGGTGCCTACAGCTGTTGCAAAACTCCCAGCATGCTTGGACAGCCAACGGCTGTCCGGCAATACTGGGAGTTGTTGTTTTGCAACAGCTGGAGGCTCCATTTTGGAAACAGTGGCGTACCAGACGTTTTTCATTTTTATTGGGGAGGGAGGGAGGCTGTGTAGGGGTATGTGTATATGTAGTGTTTTTTACTTTTTATTTTATGTTAGTGTAGTGTAGTGTTTTTAGGGTACAGTCACATGGGCGGGGGGTTACAGCGAGTTTCCCGCTGCGAGCTTGAGCTGCCGCACAAAATTTGCTGCATTGCAAACTTGCAGCGTGATACTCACTGTAAGCCCCCTGCCCATGTGAATGTACCCTGTACATTCACAGGAGGGGGGGGGGACCTCCAGCTGTTGCAAAACTACAACTCCCAGCATGCACAGTCTATCAGTGCATGCTGGTAGTTTTAGTTTTGCAACAGCTGGAGGCACACGGGTTGGGAAACACTGAGTTAGGAAACAGACAATGCTTCCCAACCAGTGTGTCTCCAGTTGTTGGAAAACCACTACTCCCAAACATTCTCAGGCATGCTGGAAGTAGTAGTTCGGCAACATCTTTAGAGCCAGATGTTGCCGAACTACAACTCCCAGCATGCTTGGAGTTGTAGTTTTGCAACATCTGGAGGTCTACAGTTTGAAGACCACTAATACAGTGGTTCCCAATCTGTGCCCTTCCAGATGTTGCAAAACTACAACTCCCAGTATGCCAAAACTGTCCAGGCATGCTGGGAGTAGTAGTTCTGCAACATCTGAAGGGCCAGATGTTACAGAACTACAACTCCCAGCATGCCTGGACAGTAAGGGCATGCTGAGGATGTGTAGTTTTGCAACATCTGGAAGGGCACAGTGGTCTCCAAACTGTGGACCTCCAGATGTTGCAAAACTGCAAATCCCAGCATGCCCGGATGCCAAGGGCTGTCTGGGCATGCTGGGAGTTGTAGTATACAGGGTCCCATTACAGCAATGCATGTCGCTTTACGGTGACGTGCATTGCTGTAAAGGGCCCGACCGCGGCTGAAGAGGAACTCACCTGTCGTCGCCGCCGCCGTCTTCATCGCCGGAATCCGGGTCTTCAGGGACGAGGTAAGTACCGGGGCCGGACCCCCCGCCGCGTCCTACGGTCTTCCTCCAGTCCTCTACGGACTTCCAGGGGCCGGGCAGGGCGGGAGGAAGTAACCGCCCCCCCCCCCCCCCTGCGATTGGTCGGTTAGCTAACAGACGGATCGCAGGGGATAGGAGGAGGTGGCAGGCTTGCCACCTCGCTCCTATACTCCAGCATGGTCCTGGCTGTCTGTGACAACCGGAATCATGCAAAATTACCGGCCGGTTGGGTCAGAGACCCGATCAGCGCGGTATCGCCGCAGATCGCAGGGGCGATTTCCCTTGCGATTTGCGACGATCGCCGACATGGGGGGGACTACATGGCCCCCCTCGGCGTTTGCCCTGGATGCCTGCTGAAGCATTTCAGCAGGCATCCGCTTCCAATCCCTGCCCGGTGCGCGGCAGGGGCCGGAATTGTCCATGACGTACGCGTACGTCATGGGTCCTTAATTACCAGGTTGTCATGACGTAGGCGTACGTCAAGGGTCCTTAAGGGGTTAAAATAACCCAGTCAGGTGATGATTAAAAATAAGGTGTCAGGTGGGATAATAATTCAGTAATCAGAGCAACATTGCTCCAGTATCCAGGGCTCTGCAGAAGCCCAATATCCCAATACTGACACCAAATGAAAACACTAAATTGCTGCCTCTACATGTTTCGCCGTCTCCACGGCGTTCTCAAGAGGCAAAAATGTGGCAACATCTTTACAGTATCTAGAAGTATACAATATTATCATACAATTGTCTTATACCTATGTTGTTTTTGACATTTTGTTTCATTGGCCCGAGTGCACAACATTTCATTTATCCACATTAAAGGGGTACTCCGCTGGAAAAAAAAAAATTTTAATCAACTGGTGCCAAAGTTAAACAGATTTGTAAATTACTACTTTTTCAAAATCTTACACCTTCCAGTACTTTCCAGCTGCTCTTTGCTTCACAGGAAGTTCTTTTCTTTTTGGATTTCCTTTCTGTCTGACCACAGTGCTCTCTGCTGACACCTCTGTCCACATTAGGAATTGTTCAGATCAGGAGAGGTTTGCTATAGGGAATTGTTCCTGCTCTGGACAGTTCCTAAAATGGCCAGAGGTGTCAGCAGAGAGCATTGTGGTCACAGAGAAAGGAAATCCAAAAAGTAGAGTAAAGAGCAGCTGATAAATACTGGAAGGATTAAGATTTTTTTAATAGAAGTAATTTACAAATCTGTTCAACTTTTTGGCACCAATTGATTTAAAGAAAAATCTTTTCCAGCGGAGTACTCCTTCAAACTCCATCTGCCATTTCTTCGCCCAGGCCCCCTGCTTCTCCAGATCTCACTGTAAGGGCCATATAGTTCTCCTTAGCTTACAGAACTTAGTAGCACATTGAGTTCAGAAAGTTAAGACAAAAAGCCAGGTTTTATTAGTCATGTGTATAGAGAATAAACAAAAGTCACTGGTTTAAACAGAAATGTGCAGGATAAAAGGCTCAACGTTGCTTCTAATGCAAAAGTTAAAATAAACCAATCTTTAAAGATCCTTCTCGGCAGGCAGCTATGGGACCCGACACGAGGAGTTCAAGCATCTCCTTCTTCACCTGCAAGAGTAGAGCAAAGGGTATAGGTATCTAGGTATACAATCTGAATTTTACACATATAGAGCCAATGCCACAGTCAGCACTGATTGAACTAGTGTTTCCCAACCAGGGTGCCTCCAGCTGTTGCCAAACTACAACTCCCAGCATGCCCGGACAGCCTTTGGCTGTTCGGGCATGCTGGGAGTTGTAGTTTGGCAACAGCTGGAGGCACCCTGGTTGGGAAACACTGGATTAGATAATATTAGGGTGCAAGCAGAAAATCTATACCAATTTATGCAGATTGTGGTGCAAATATTGGTGCAGTTTTTTTTGAAGAATTGGTGTGTGGAGTAAGAAGATAAAAAATAATTTAAAAATCTGCAAAATCTGTATCTGTATCCCCTATCCTGTGGTCGGACCTTTATCTGTACCCCCTATCCTGCACGACGCTCCGGCTCTCCTCATCCGTATCTTCAGATCTCCCATAGAGATGAATAGAGGACCCCCACGGACTCCCCGCTTCATACACGAGCGGTCGGAACCCCTCTCGATCAGACACTTATCCTTTGGATAGGCGATACATTTTCTTACACTGCAGTGCCCCCTTAGGCCTATTCACACGTACAGTATTCTACGCAGATTTGATGCGCAGGTTTTCAAGCTGTGTTCAGTTTACATTGAAATCTGCAGCAGAAAATCCTGCGCATCAAATCTGTGCTGAATACTGTACGTGTGAATAGACCCTTAAAGGGGTACTCCGGTGAAAACATTTTTCCCTTTAAATCATCTGGTGGCAGAAAGTTAAACATATTTGTAAATTACTTCTATAAAAAAAATCTTAATCCTTCTTGTACTTATTAGCGGCTGAATACTACAGAGGAAATTATTTTCTTTTTGGAATGCTCTCTGATTACATCAGGACCACAGTTCTCTCTGCTGACGTTATTATAATAATAATAATAATGCTTTATTTATTGTTGTCCTTAGTGGGATTTGAACCCAAGTCCCCAGCACTGCAAGGCAGCAGTGCTAACCACTGAGCCACCACGCTGCCTTTAGCATACATCTGCTATGCATGGTTGCTTAAATGGACAGAGATGTCAGCAGAGAGCACTGTGGTCGTGATGTAATCAGTGTTCCCAAAAGAAAGGAATTTCCTCTGTAGCATTCAGCAGCTAATAAGTACTGGAAGGGTTAAGATTTTTTAATAGAAGTAATTTACAAATATGTTTAACTTTCTGCCACCAGTTGATTTAAAAGAAAAAAGGTTTTCACCGGAGTACCCCTTTAATGCAGATTTTGACTCCCAGATTGAAGTCACTGGAGTAAATCTATAAGAAATCCACATTGGCAATATAAAGTGACATAAATCTGCACCTTGGGACAATTTCTGTGCCTGTCCTGTGCAGCGGGGGCAAAAGATGGGACAAAATCTCATGCACTTTCCTGCTGTTCTTACACTCTGGTCATTTTTAACATACAAAATACATAAAACAGCAGCGTATCCGTATGGCGGTTGTATATTCTCTCTGTCTTTACATACTGATGGGCCAATGTCATAGGAAGCCAAATGACCTCCGTGTGAAGGGAATTTATATTGTGAGCCTCATTGGGGACAAAGAAAAACTATAAATCTGTCCAGGGAAAAACCTGAATGACTTTTTTTTATATCTTCTACTTTCTGGAAGAATATGTCCATCAGATAGAGGATTTAGATTGTACACCTCAAGCCGGCAGAGACAAGCATGTGTACAAGATGGAAACTGTACAACAGGTGGCGCTATACAACGAAAATACGGCAGTGCTTACCTCCGGTATATCCGCCATCCTCCGCAACTTCTGATCTCGCCAGTTCCAATCTAAAACCAGGTATTTCAAGGACTGCAAGGTGAGCCCATCTATCAGCAAAAATCAGACAAATGTTACAAGTATATACATAGGAAAAGGGGGTAAGTATTCTCCTTAGGGAGCACCACTTCTGGTGTATGGAGATTCAAAAAAGGCCATTATAAGGTGGTGTGATGAGTTGCTTTGTATATATATATATATATATATATATATATATATATATATATATATATATATATACACACACACACAATCCCTGAGAACAGGGCTCACCCTGATGAATTCACGTCTTTCTTCGATTGTTTTCACATTTGTTACATAAATCTCAATTAAAAAGTGATAGGTCAGATTCTTGTCTCTTAAAGGGGTACTCCGCGGCTCAGCGATTGCCGGCTCCGCTGGGGCCGGCTCCGAGAGCTTGTGACGTCATAACCCCGCCCCCCTCATGACGTCACACCCTGCCCCCTCAATGCAAGTCTATGGGAGGGGGCGTGTCACGCCCCCTCCCATAGACTTGCATTGAGGGGGCAGGGCGTGACGTCATAAGGGGGCATGGCCATGACGTCACAAGCTCTCGGAGCTGGCTCCAGCGTTCGGAACAGTTTGTTACAAACACCGAGCAGCGGAGTACCCCTTTAAGCAGAAGACGCCACCTGTGCTGCCCTATTGTATAAGCCCCTGGCCCCCGACTAACATAGAGTAATGATCACGCGGGCAGAGGTTTTCGGAAATCCTCTCTTCCTGTTTAGCTGGCAATGGCTGATAAGAGGGAACAATAGAACGTATTCAACTAGACGCCAAGTAAAGCTGTTGGAATCCATTTAGTAAATCACACGGAGCCATCATATTGTAGAAACCTATTCGCACCTTGTTCTATGAGAGATTTTATCCTCCCCGGAGTCCCCACTCCCAGGTGAACGACATGATCTTCCAGCCACTTTATCTGATCTTTAATCTGTGATAAGGTATAAAAATACAAAATGTTATTTCAGATGTTGTATAGTTAAATGACCATATCCTGTATCACTAGAATATAACTTCAGGATATTCTACAAGGATTTGTGTATTTTATTTGCTAAAAGGGGTGTACCAAATTAGAAAACATGGCCGATTTCTTCCATATAGATTAGGGCTGAGACTTTACCCCTGGGTAGTGAAGAAGCCATATTTTCTAATCTCATATGACCCTTTCCTTTCAATTTCCGTAATAAACCTTTAAGGGGTTATCCAGGATTAAAAAATCTGAGCTAATTTCTTACTAAAAACAGCACCCCTCTATCCCCAGGTTGTGTGTGGTATTGCAACTCAGTACCATTAAAGGGGTATTCCAGGCAAAAACTTTTTTTTTATATATCAACTGGTTCCGGAAAGTTAAACAGATTTGTAAATTACTTCTATTAAAAAATCTTAATTAATCCTTCCAATAGTTATTAGCTTCTGAAGTTTTCTGTCTAACTGCTCAATGATGATGTCACTTCTCGGGAGCTGTGCATGATGGGAGAATATCCCCATAGGAACTGCACAGCTCCCGGGACGTGAGTCATCAGAAAGCAGTTAGACAGAAAACAGCAACTCAACTTCAGAAGCTAATAACTATTGGAAGGATTAAGATTTTTTAATAGAAGTAATTTACAAATCTGTTTAACTTTCTGCAGCCAGTTGATATATATATAAAAAAAGCTTTGGCCTGGAATACCCCTTTCAAGTAAATAGAGCCAAGTTGCAATACCGCATACAACCTGAGGACAGAGAGGTGATGTTTTTGTAAGAAATTAGTTCTGGTTTTCTATTCCCGAACAACCCCTTTAAAAGGATACTCCGGTGGAACACAAATATTTTTAAATGAACTGGTGCCAGAAAGTTATACAGATTTATAAATTACTTCTATATAAACATCTTAACCCTTCCAGTACTTATCAGCTGCTGTATGCTCCAGAGGAAGTTGTATAGTTCTTTCCAGTCTGACCACAGTGCTCTCTGCTGACACCTCTGTCCGTGTCAGGAACTGTCCAGAGCAGGAGAGGTTTGCCTTGGGTATTTTCTCCTGCTCTGGACAGTTCCTGACACAGACAGAGGTGTCAGCAGAGAGCACTGTTGTCAGACTGGAAAGAACCCTACAACTTCCTCTGGAGCTTACAGCAGCTGATAAGTACTGGAAGGGTTAAGATGTTTATATAGAAGTCATTTACAAATCTGTATAACTTTCTGGCACCAGTTGAATTAAAAACATTTTTTCCCACCAAAGTACCCCTTTGAAGAGGAACTCTAAGGTTAGATTCCCACTGCGGATATTCTCACAGGAAAATTAATGTGGACATTGCGATCCTTAGAGATGGCAATGTATTCTGCATGGATTCTGCTTAATAAATAATTGAGATCATTTGTTCAGACACACCGCCAATTTTAGGTGTGGAGACTCTGACACTTGAAATTCCATAGTGTGGACTGTGCCTTTAAATCCAATAGACAGCAATGGAACTTTGCTACACCGGAAATTCCAAGCAGAATTACACTTAAACATTCTGTGGTGTGAACCTAGCCTTACAGAGTGACATCTATTCCTCTTTACTCCCCATGTGCAGTTTATACAGTGATAACATTTCTTTATGTTGTGTTGCAATCAGAATACTACATAATAAAAAAGAATCACAGCAGGATAGAGATACCTTAATGTGTTTTGCAAATAATTTCATGATCTTGGTGTCGCCTCTGAACGCATTTATTAATCTGCAAGAATAAGGATAAGAATTAATAATACGATCTACTATATATTAGTATATTACCTTTTTCATTCATGACCTATGCTCAGGATATCTGATCAATAACTGATCAGCGCTAAAGCCTGCGACACCCGTATAATCACACAGCGCAATACATTTTGTAGTGGTCATGCTGGGTTACTGCAGCTCAGCTCCTATTCATTTCAAGCATGGCCTCTACACAATGTATAGCTGTCTGCCTCTGGCTCCGATTACTATGTATATGGGTGACACAGCAATGGCAACAGCTGATCAATGGGGGTGCCTGATGTTAGACCCGCATTGATCAGATATTAATGGCCTATCCTAAGAAAACGCCATTAATTAAAGTTCTACAAAACCCCTTTTAGGGACCATGTTTGTTTGTCAAGCATTGTACAATTCAGAGTTGTCGAAGCAAAAGGGATGCTTAAACGTAACACTTTTAGGATAGGTAGGCACTCGTGTTTGGTCTTCTCCATTGAAATCTATCAGTTCTGAAGACTGCCATGCCAGCAACTTCAGAAGAGAGAGTCACACATGTACAGACACCTTTCCACCTATATTAGAGTGGGACATATCCCCAAGTCAATGGCTAATGTGCCCTTCATATAACTTGGTCCTGGCTCTGTAGGTCTTTAAAGGGGTACTCTGCCCATTGACATTTTATCCCCATCTTATCCCCTACCAGCCATTGGGACCCCCCGCGATCCCTGCTGCGGCACTGCAGTCATCAGGTGCACAGTGCCTGATGACTAGCGCTGTGGCAGTGATATCATGGCCATGAAATTCGCTCTGTGCACCTGATGATTGCGGTGCCGCAGCAGAGATCGCGGGGGGGTCTCAGCGGCGGCCACCACGCCCCCTGCCATAGATTTGCATTAAGGGGGTGTGGTCATGACGTCACGAGCCTCCGATGCAGCAGCCGGTGTTCTAAACGAATGTCGGGTGCTGCACGGAGACCGCGGGGGTCCCAGCACCGCACACCACGCCCCCTTCCATAGATTTGCATCAAGGAGGTGTGGTAATTACATCACGAGACTCCAATGCAGCAGCCGGCATTCTAAATGAATTGGGTGCTGCAGGGAGATCGTGGGGGTCCCCAGCGGCAGGCCCCCCGTGATCAGACATCTTATCCCCTATCCTTTGGATAGGGAAAAAGATGTCTCGGGGCAGAGTACCCCTTTAAGGATAGCAGGGAAGAGAAAATGTATTCTACAATAAATGACCAGTCCAAAATGCTTCTTAATAAAGGTATCAGTAGTGAGAAGCCTCAGAAGCCTCCCCAGGACTCCAGCACTTATACATAGGCTGATCTATGGTCAGTACATAGTCACCTCTACTGAGGCTAGAAATACTGTGTAACACTATATATATATATATATATATATATATATATATATATATATATATATATATGAAATACAAAGTAAAGCGTCGTTGCAAACAGTCATGATAACGAGTCTCCTACTTCTTTGTGTATACAGCAGTGTTTTCCATACAGGGTGTCTCCAGTTGCTGCAAAACTACAACTCCAAGCACAGGACAGGCACAGAAATTGTCCTTAGGTGCAGATTGATGTCACTTTATATTGCCAATGTGGATTTCTTATAGATTTACTCCAGTGACTCCAATCTGGGAGTCAAAATCAGCATTTTCTGTTCGCGGGGGTTCAGACCGCTCGTGTACAAAGCGGGGGTCTGTGCGGCTCCTCTATTCATGAGTATCTGTTACCTCCTGCTCTCCCATAGAGATGAATAGAGGGCACGTGCCAACCGCAGGGTCCAATCGCAGGATAGGGGGTAGAGATACAAATTTTACAGATTTTTTTAAAATTATTTTTTATCTTCTCAGTCCACACCAAATCTGCAAAGAAAACTGCACCAATATTTACACCATAATCTGCATAAAGTCCTATAGATTTTCTGCTTGCACCCTAATATTATCTAATCCAGTGTTTCCCAACCAGGGTGCCTCCAGCTGTTGCCAAACTACAACTCCCAGAATGCTGGGAGTTGTAGTCTTGCAACAGTTGGAGACACACTCTTTGGAAAACATTGCTGTATACAGCTTCTATACAGACCTGTATATCTTAATAGTTACAGTCTTCAAGGTTATTTGCAATTCTTTTTTAGATACAATGCAGCAATAAAAATGTAATCATTTCCCTTGTTTATTGTGAATTTGGTTTAATACTAGGGTTGTATCCCAGATATGAAAGTAAATGATACAGAAGTCATTGTTCCCCGTCCCACACTCACTTAATAAGCTCCAGGGTGCGGTGGGCAGAGCTGCACACAACCAGCAGGACGATAGATTTCTTCTCTTTGTGGTTCTTTGATAGTTTTGACCATTTGGGGCAGACTGCAAAAATAACAAATAAAAAACAAAAAAACTGTGTTATATTATAAATTCACTTTTGCAAGAATCTGCTGTATACTATAAGCGGAAGAGAAGCAGGTTACCGTGAGTACGTTGTCAAAAATGGATTTAAAAAGATAAATAAAAACAAAGAACGACTTGTATAGGAAAGGAATTACTGCTTTGTCAAGCCATCCAGTGATCAAACATGGCTGCAGCACTGCTAATCACCACCAGATGGCAGTAGTTCACCAAAACCATCCAAACTGTGTTATATTATAATGTGAAATAATATAGCATATCTATAGCATTTGTAGTCAGCATAAGGCCCAAGTAACTGCTGAGCTGTCCCCTCCCTAAGTAACATAACACACTTACCTTCCTTCAGGTATGATGATAAGGTGTGGCTGAGGTCATTTTCTTTTGCAAAACAATTATCTATGAATAATAGAAATGGTATTTTAATCAATTAAAACACCTATATCACATGAAACTGGTAACAAAAGATTATAAACATCTAATATACAATATGAATGCGTTCATAACACGTTCTCTGACCACCACTAGGGGTCCCCACACCTACTGGGACACTAACCAGTCTTGCAGCAGCATCAGGCTTGTCCATGAGTCATGGACAAGAGATGACTCATGGACAAGGCTGCATGATCAGACACACCAATCACCTCCCACCACCACAAGGAAGGGACACGCCCCTTCCCCTGAGAGGATTTCTAACACTGTGAGCTAATGAAAAAGAGGAATTTTTATATAGTAAATATAGGTGATAAAGGCATAAAAATTAGATGTATGTGGTCAGGATTAGGTACTGAGTAGTGTAATTTTTTTGTGGAATCTGACAGGTACGCTTTAAAGGAGAACACCAGCCAAAGAAATTATCTTTATATTGCTGCACGTGTTAAATGGGCACTGCCACTGCTATTGATTTCAAAGGGTAGCAGGGTTCGGGGTAGCGCTGCGGCAACTATTGATTTCAATGGGGGGGGGGGGGGGAGAGCGGGGTTCGGGGTAGGGCGCTAACAAAGTTATTGTTTTCAACACAGGGTGCCTCTAGTTGTTTCACCACTACAACTCACAGCATGCCCTAAAAGCCAGTAGATGTCAGGGCAAGCTGAGAGTTGTAGTGGTGAAACAGCTGGAGGAACCCTGTATAGTGAACTAAGGGCGGAAGTGTCGGCCCCCGCAGGCATCAGTGATGTTGTGCCTGCTGGGGAAGTCTGCCTGGTAGTGAGCACACTATCAGGCAGACAAAAAGCCATTTTTAATATAGTAAAAAAAAAGTAAAGGCAGGGAGGGGGTTAGGGATAGATGGGCAATAGGCAGGGACAGAAAATAAAATGGATGGTGGGAGCTACCCTTTAAAGTTATATAACTTTGTACTTTATAAGTGTAATCTTTGCTGAGTGGATACCCTGTTTCTCCCATGCATAAAGTGCAGTAGTTCTTAGCACACATGATGACTGCCGGGCAACAGTCAGTGTGTTATTATCCCTGATTGGCTGATGCATAAACACCTCCATCTTTATTCCCTGCTTCTATAACCATGTGACCATTTCAGCTCTCTTAAGGCAGCTGCTCCTAGGAAACAAGTACAGGGGCTGGTGGTCTGTGTAGTCTTTTACAGCATTCAGCTGGTTTTAGAAAAGGCTATTTATTGGAGATAGATATAATTTATGTTCTTATTTTTACCACTTGTGACTGGAAATATCACATAAATTAAAGATCTAGTTTTCCTAAAGTGTCTTTGTCAATTTAAAAAAGTTTTGACATATTACAGAGGCACATCAAAAGTTTTAACTCCATCATGCTTCATGAAAAACTTAACGCCATTAGGGAGGATTCAGCCGAACATTTTGGACACGTTGGATGTCCTCCCTACACTGCTCTGAAGACTTCTTTGAATAGGGTCTTTGAGTTTTATACCTTATTTCAATGTATGTAAAGTATTCTGATGTTTGTATACTGTTTTGTTTAGGGTATTGTTTTGCTCTCATCCTATTTTGTATGCAGCTCAAGCTTACAATTAAACTTGTTTTAAAAAAGTTTGATCTGTTGGGGTCTGGGTGTTCATCCCCCACTGATTTATAATGGAGTCTGTCTCCTGCAGCAAGACGGAAAAGGCAGCAAGCTGAAGAGTAAAGCACTCAGCTGTATCTTAAGATTGGTGGGTGTGTGAACACCCAGCTCCCAAATTATCAAAACTTTTTATGTGTCTCTGTGACATGTCAAAAGTGTGTGTGTGTGTGTGTTTTTTTATAATTAAAGTTACAGTGCCTATTCAAAGGGTACATATGGGCTTTTAGAACTGATGCTCTATCCTCAGGATAGATCAGCTGTTTGGCCTCTTCAGTTTTTAAATGTGCTCCTCCCAGTATTGGCGCATTTATCGTAGCAGTGGTGCAAAGTGCTGCAGTGTTGTCCATTAAATTTAAAGAGGGTTATCCAGGGATAGAAAAACAGAGCTAATTTCTACCCAAAAAAAGCACCACCTTTGCGTTTGGTATTGCAGCTCTGTTCCATTGAAGTGAATGGAGCCAAGTTGTAATACCACAAACAATCTGATGACAGGGGTGGTGCTGTTTTCAAAGAAATTAGCTCTATTTCTGGATAACTCCTTTAACAGTGTAACACTGCGGTACCTTGCACTGCTGCTACAGATAGTATGGTGATATTGGGACAAACTAAAATAACATTTAGGGTCCATTCACAAAAGTGTATTTTTGCTGCAGATTTGCTGCTACAGAACTTGCTGCCCATTGGGTACTCAATGGGTAGGAAAATCAGCTACAGCAAATCTGCTGCAGAACTCACCTGGGTGCCATGGCCCCTTTAAACAACTGATTGGCTAGGGGGAAAATACCGTAGTTGGACTTTCACTGATCTAAAATCGATAGATAGTCCTGAGGATAGGCTACAATTTTTAAAGATGTTAGAGAAGGACCTGCCTGTTAAGTCAATTATTGGATGAGACGGGACACCCCTGTGGCCAGCGATAGACTGTGGTCACTGCGGAAGGAATTTTTGTACATTTTAGTGTCAGTAATCTTTTTGCAGAACAGAGATGGCCAGATTTAATAGGAATGTTCTGCTTAACATTCTTTCCTTAATATAGACAGATACCAAAACATATTCACTTTTTTATAATCTGTTTCTGTAATCTGTAATTTTTTTTTATATAATGTCTCTGTGCAATATTTTGATGGCAGCCATCTTTCATCAACTTCTGCTCTCTTACATCATTTAAAGGGGTCCTGCAGCCAGAATTAACTCATCGCCTATCCTCCATTTGTGTGTGCTGTCTAGAGGTAGACGACACATGCTCCAGACCGAACGTTCCGTCCCGTTTAGGAGATCGCTGCAGCGGAATTTCCGTGTAGAATTCCAAGCGGCATTCCACATGGAAGTTCTGACTCATCAACATAGCCCTACTGTTCCTACTCCCTTATTGATTGACAGGACTATTTTCACCTAGTACTAGTTTGTTCTCATTTTGCCCACTGAGGGCTTCATATGCTCTTTCCATTTTTGAGTCACATGCAACAGGTTTCTTAATAATACTTTTGTGGAACAAAATAACGGGGGAGATTTATCAAAACCTGTCCATAGGAAAAGTTGCTGAGTTGCCCCTAGCAACCAATCAGATCGCTTCTTTCACTTTTCTCAGGCCTCTTTAAAAATGAAAGAAGTGATTTGATTGGTTGCTATGGGCAACTCAGCAACTTTCCCTTTGGACAGGGTTTGATAAATCTCCCCCCAATATATTTAACATTAAAACTTTTTTGATGACCTAGTCTAAAAATACTTTTGCTTTATAGGCACAATTGATGGCAAGAGTCCTGGGTGTCGGAGTAAAGGGTCCGGAGTGACCGGTTTTCGCACCTTGGTGGCCCATGTGAATGAAAAGTGACTAAAGAAGGAAACAACAGCCTATGGGCCCATCACACGTACCCCAATACAAGGACACAGCCAAGCTAACTAGGTCAATGTATGGGCAAACCACCCACATATGAATAAATCAGCAATCCCCTAAGGAGCGTGGCTAAAAATAAACAGGTCTGGGATAAGAAACCTTTTATTTTCCTGAGAAGAGAAGACAGATCTTGCCCATACATGAAATATCATATAACAGAGAGAAATTATTCCTGGAAATATCCTACAACATTTATAACAATCACAAGTCCCAACGCCTGGGCCTTAGGTTTCTCCGTATGGTTCAGACAAAGTGCAAGCAAACAAGGAGAGGACTTGAGAAGCCTATACTTATGTCCCAACCACACACTGAAATCTCTGCGGTTTCCAAAAGTGAACAATTTTTATTTAACCTTTTCTGTGGTTTTTTAAGCTGCGGATGAAGTATAGGCCCAGAGCAGACATCAATCGCTGGGAATGTCTCTTAAAGGGCACCCGTGACCTGAGAACGAAGGAGGCGGCCATGTCTAATGCGCTATTTATTCATGGGAGTACACCCTATCAATTCATTAGGTAGTATTGTAATGGCTGAGGTTACTGGCAAGGAAACAGGATAGGCCTAGAGACATTGGCTCAGATTTATCAAACTTTGTGAGAGAAAAACTGGAGGGATTTTTCCACAGCAACCAATCACAGCTCAGATAACAAGCTGTGGTAAAGTGAAAGTTGAGCAGTGATTGGTTGCTGTGGGAAAATCCCTCCAGTTTTTCTCTCACAAAGTTTGATAAATCTGGGCCATAGTGAGGTAATGGTGAAGGATGAATAGACATGCCAGGAAAATGACTATTTAAGGGATCTGTCTTTAGTGCATAAGAATTCTCTTACTGGATCTGTATTCTCTACATGCTACGAAAGTGTGGTTATCAGACCGACTTCATGAATAAGGGCCCTATTATACACAGTCCAAGAGGCAGGTATTGCCCTGTGTATTAGGCCCAGTAGTCAGCTGACAAACATATAAAAGCATTGTTTATTGGCTGATTGCAGAGCTCCAGAAATTGACCATACAGTCCTGTTGCATGTTAGTCAAGCCATGTAATAGTCTCCTTAAAGATACGCTGATAGGTGCAGATCCAAGAGATTGGCACTAGGGCTGGGCGGTATACCGGTTCATACCGAATACCGACATTTTTGTGCTGCACGATATGAATTTTAACCCATACCGCAATACCGGTTGGGCCCCTCGGGAATGAATGAATGAGCCCAGCGCTGCGCTGTCCCCACATAGGGGAACTAATCACAAGTCACCCGCGAGCGCTGTTCTGCCCCCCAATTAATTATCAGCCCAGCGCTGTCCCCATCGGGGTAAATACTCATGTGTCACCTGCATGCGCTGCCCTCCTCATCCTCATGTTTGTTGCAGCCACCGGCACTAACACTCTATACCAGTGGTCTTCAACCTGCCGACCTCCAGATGTTGCAAAACTACAACTCTCAGCATGCCCGGACAGCCGTTGGCTGTCCGGGCATGCTGGGAGTTGTAGTTTTGCAACATCTGGAGGTCGGCAGGTTGAAGACCACTGCTCTATACTGTGTGGTATCCCTATGCCCGGGCTGCAAAAAATAAACCAAATAAACTATAACTCACCTCCCGTTGGTCAGGTACCGGCCTCATCTGCTTCCTAGTGAATGAAACGTCGGACAGCCGTCAGCCTATCACCGGCCGCAGCGATGTTCCGCCTCGGCCGCTGATAGGCTGAGCCCACTGTCATGTAAGAAGCCACCCAGAGCTTCTTACACGAGAGTGGGCTCAGCCTATCAGCAGCCGAGGCGGACCATCGCTGCGGCCGGTGATAGGCTGACGGCTGTCCGACATTCCGTCCCTAGCGTAAGGCCGACGTCAGAACATGCGTTAGTTTATTTTGTTTACCTTGTGTCTGCGCCGGCAACAAACAGCACGAGGAGGGCAGGGGGTGAAATGTGAGTATTTACCCCTATGGGGCAGCACTGGGCTGATAATTAATTTTTGTTGGGGGGGGGCAGAATAGCGCAGCGCTGGGCTGATAATTAATTTGGGTGGGGTGGGGGGGGAGTAAATACCGTTATATACCGTGGAACCGCCGAAAGTTACAAAAATACCGTGATACGCAGATTTGGTCATACCGCCCAGCCCTAATTGGCACCCAATTAGTATACGCATTGGCCTGTCTTAAAGGGCACTAAAACTAAATCAAAAACTACATGTCATAGCAGAGTTCATTTCTGCGGCTGTCACTGTTATAGGGCACAGTGGCTGCAGCTCAGCTATGGGGGTCAGTGGTAGAAGTCGCACATGAGCTCAGGTGCATGGGGTGTCCGAAAGGCCCCTCTGCCACATAAAAACACATCAATATAATAAAGAGCACATGGTAGGTCGAGGGTCTCTATTACAGATTTCGCATTGGGGCCCAAGAGCTTAAAAAAGCACTCCAGGAAATGATGTTTACCTGTTTTTAGCTGATGTAGCAGGCATGGGGTCTGGCTCCACAGCGGATGCAAATACTTAACAATGCTGCCTACATTACCTATGAATCCTCTGGCTAAGGGTGTGGTGTTTGATCACTGCACCTGGTCATCTAATCAGGTGGTCGGTGAATTCATGGGTTGAGTCACTTTTGATGCATTTTCTTATTCATAGTGCGTTTTTAGTGAAATATTGCCATGAGGCTAAAGTGAATTTGACCTACAATCACAACTGAGGTATTTTATGAAGATTTGAAGTCTTTAGATTGCGTTTGTACGGTGAATTTTGACTGCACTTTGCACACTAGAAAATCGCAGTAGAAAAAGACAATGACGCATTTTTACCATGATGTGCACAACTGCAATAATAGTAATGAAGCGAATAGGCGCTGATGGGGTGGAATGAAACAAATGGCGCTGTACGACTAATGATGGTGAATGTGCATGATAATGGCAAAAAATAAAAATAAAAAAACAAATGCTTCTTTAAAGTTACAATTCTGAATGGAGGTACTGTGGCTGGCATTGTTATGAGGGCACCAGGGCTGTTATGATGCCTTTGGCTGTCCGGGCATGCTGGGAGTTGTAGTTTTGCAACAGCTGGGGGCAATCTGCTCGGGATACACTGGTATATATACATATTTCCTTTTCCAGGAAAGTTATCAAGTTACACGAAGCTACTTCTGTCACTTTACTGTGAGATTCTCATCACTACATGGATTTTAATTCATGTAACATATGCTGGTCCCTCAAGTTACAATATTAATTCCAGGATGACCATTGTATGTTGAAACCATTGTATGTTGAGACCATAACTCTATGGAAACCTGGTAATTGGTTCTGAAGCCTTGAAAATTTTATCCAAAAATAGGAAAAAGTGAGGATTAAAGAACAATGAAGGGAATTTATCAAACCATTTATACTGCTTTATACTGAAGTGTCGCAGTCTGGCCCGTTGCAATTTTTTTTCTTTGCAACATTTCATTTAGTCCGTTTAAATTTCATTACCATGAAGTGTTCTTTTTTAGATCACTTTGTGCACTTTGTCACTGATTTATCACTTTCAACTTTTTTGGGAAATGTGGCAAAAAAAATTCGCACAGATTTAGAAGTTATCACAGGGCAAGTCAACCCTGCCCTATAGAACTCTATGCAAGAATTGTATTAAGGTCCGTGCGACATTTGATACATATGTCGCACGGCCGCCACTTCTTTGCAACGTTTAACCAGACTAAAGTAGAGTAGTTCTGTGGCGATTCATCAAAGCCTGTGCGCGGTTGGATACATTTGGTGCATGGCCCCAACTTTCAGTGCAACATTTGGGCTCTAAAACTGTTGAAAATTCACACGACTCTTTGTAAATGCCCACGTATAAGTAGATATCTAATACAGATAAAGCAAGTCCTTATATATAAAAGTAAGAACGATCTGCTGGGAGCTGTAATCACTGTCTATGTAGAGGACAGAAGCTTCTTCAGGGGCCTGTACAGAACACACAGTGGACACCAGGTAAGGGTGGCTCCATTTTACTTTTTTGAGACAAAGGAGCAGCTAACCCTGGCACAGGTAAAGAGTACAGAACATGTAGTACCTTCATGTACTGTAGGGGGCGCTACCAGACACCAGTCAGTGCATGCACTTCAGTAATACAGGGGTTTTACCAGTGAAATGTCCATTCTGATTGGTCAGATCTTGCAGCCAGTGACACATTTCACAGATCTGGACTGTCCGTAGCATTGTATGTTGACTATGGTTTAAAGTTACAAT